>NW_027650566.1:35000-63799 GCF_965287045.1 Carcharhinus amblyrhynchos | reverse complement strand
AGCCGCCATCTTGAATCGCTGCAGTCCAGGCGACCCACACAGCCGTTCAGGAGTGGGGGGGGGGGGGGGGGTGGGTGGGGTTCCAGGATTTTGCCCCAGCGAAGGAAACGGCCGATATATTTCCAAGTTGGGATGGCGAGTGGCTCGGAGGGGAACCTCCAGGCGATGGGGGGGCGGGGGGGTGTTGTTGTTCCCCAGTTGGCCTTGTCCTTCTAGATGGTAGAGGTGGTGGGTTGGGAAGGTGCGGCCTAAGGAGCCTTGGCGAGTCCTTGTAGATGGTACACACGGCTGCCATCGGTGGTGGGGGGAGTGGGTGTTGGTGGATGGGGGGGGGGGGCCAATCAAGCTTACTCCTGAATGGTGTCGATCTTCGAGTGTTGTTGGGAGCCACACCCATCCAGGCAAGCGGGGAGTATTCCATCGCACTCCTGACTTGTGTCCTTGTAGATGGTGGACGGGCTTTGGGGAGGTGGGGGGCTGGGGCTAAGTTAGGAGGCAAGTTACTCTCCGTCGTATCCCCAGCTGGGACCTGATCTTGGAGCCAGTGCGGAGGCAGCGAGTCCAGTTGAGTTTCCGGTCAATTTTGAGAGACTTCCGGACGAGTATACGGGATTGAGGGTTGTAGACAGGCCTGGTAGGTCAGGATACGATCGGCGCAACTTGTGGGCCGAAGGGCCTGTTTGTGCTGTAGTGTTCTACGTTCAATGCCAACACCCCCCCCCTCCCCAAGGAAGTAGGGGATTCAACAACGGGCAATAAATCTGGGTTTGGCCCGCAACCCAGGAATGACTCTTAGAAAGGTTGCTATGGAATCACAGCCCAGCGGTTCACGCACTCGGGCCTCCTCGTTTAGGCTTCAGCTCTGTGGTTAGTGTAGGTGGGCGGGGGAGGGACGAGGGGCATTTCCCAGTTCGCCACCCAGGCTACGTGCAGGAAATGACATCACCGTTCCACACTCCGTCACCCGAAAGAGAGAAGAAAAGACAACAACAACAAGGCAAGTCACACCCTATTGGGATTTCCCCCCCCCCTCCCGCCAAAAATACACTCACTCCGATGACCGGGCCCAAACTTCCCGGCAAGAAACACACCAACCCTGGTCTGGCTTTACTCAACGTCGCTCTGTCCTTCCCCCATCACCCCCCCCAGAGCATCATCGAGTCATAGTGTTGAAAAAGACCCTTCCGCCCATTGAGTCTGCTGGATAGTCAACTAGATAGTCAGCTAGATAGTCAACGTCCTTTCCCAAAAGGGTTAAAACTAGAGGGCGTAGGTTTGAGGCGAGGGGGGAGAGATACAGACAGGATCCAGATGGGGGGCAATTGTTCCCCCCCCCCCTCTGCCAGAGGTAGTAGCAGAGTTATAGAACCCTACAGGGCAGAAAGAGGCCCTTCGGCCCATCGAGTCTACACCGAACACAATCCCACCCATATCCCTACACATCATACCCACTAATCCCCTCTAACCTACACATACATCTCTGGACACTAAGGGGCAATTTCTTAGCACGGCCAATCGACCTAACCCGCACGTCTTTCGGACTCCGGGAGGAAACCGGAGCACCCGGAGGAGACCCCACGCAGACACGAGGAGAACGCGCCAACTCCACGCGGAGACGCAGTGACCCCGGGCCGAGAATCGGACCCCGGAGCTGTGAAGCGGCAGTGCTAACCCACTGCGCAACCCCCAAAGATGGGTGGAGGGGGATCTGGGCCAAACGCGGGCAATTGGGACTAGCTTAGCGGTTGAAAAGGGAAACAAAAAAGGTGGGGGGGGGGGGGGCCGGCATGGACTATGAGCCCATTTTCCTGCAGCTGTCCCCCCCCCCGGGAAATATCTGAACATTCATTCACGAATGAGTGTTAATCCAGGATTTTTCTTTTTAAAGGTTTCCAGCCTCCACGACCTTCCCAGGCAGCGCGTCCCAGATTCCCAACACCCTCTGAGCGAAACACAAGAACTAGGAGCAGGAGTAGGCCATCTAGCCCTTCAAGCCTGCCCCGCCATTCAATAAGATCGTGGCTGATCTGAAGTGGATCAGTTCCACTTTCCCGCTTTCTCCCTTAATTCCCCTGTCTATCAGAAACCTATCTACCCGTGACTTAAATATATTCAGCCCTATGTACTCTGTGAATGGTATGCTTTGCCCGTATAGTGTGCAAGAACCAATACTTTTCATTGTATCCCAATACATGTGACAATAATAAATCAAACCTTCTCTATGTACTCTATGAATGGTATGCTTTGTCTGTATAGCACGCAAGAAACAATACTTTTCACTGTACCCCAATACATGTGACAATAATAAATCAAATCCTTCTCCCCCATGTACTCTATGAACGGTATGCTTTGTCTGTATAGTGCGCAAGGAACAATACTTTTCACTGTATCCCAATACATGTGACAATAATAAATCCTTCTCCCCTACGTACTCTATGAATGGTATGCTTTGTATAGCGCGCAAGAAACAATACTTTTCTCTGTATCCCAATACATGCGACGATAATAAATCAAATCCTTCTCCCCTATGTACTCTATGAATGGTATGCTTTGTCTGTATAGAGCGCAAGAAACAATACTTTTCACTGTATCCCAATACATGTGACAATAATAAATCAAATCCTTCTCCCCTGAGTACTCTATGAATGGTATGCTTTGTCTGTATAGTGCGCAAGAAACAATACTTTTCACTGTATCCCAATACATGTGACAATAATAAATCAAATCCTTCTCCCCTGAGTACTCTATGAATGGTATGCTTTGTCTGTATAGTGCGCAAGAAACAATACTTTTCACTGTATCCCAATACATGTGACAATAATAAATCAAATCTAACAAGGTCCACCACTGCAGCCTGAGGCCTACTCACGCGGGGCAGCTGTGAGACTCTGGGGGAGGAAGCAGTGACGCATTTTGAAAACCTGGTGACTCATCACGAGTGTAACTGCTCACGTAATTCTGAATAATCCCCTCCGCTCTCCCCGGCGGCGCCTTCCAGGTCACGACAACTCGCTGCGTTTCTTTACCCCCCCCAACAACAAAACCCGCCAATTCCTGCACTGCCTCTGGTTCGTTTCCCCAATCCCCTCGATCCGTGTCCCCCCCCCCCCTCTGGTTAGCCACCCTCCTGTCCGGCAAACACTTCTCCCCCCTCCTCATTCACTCCATCCAACCCCCCCACTCTCCCCTTCTCTGCTCCGAGAGAAACAATCCCAGGTTCTCCCAGTCTCTCCATGTGAACTCAAGACCCCTCCAACCCTGGTCCTGTTCTCGGTGGGGGGGGGGGGGGGGGGGGGGGGATCTCCTTCCAAACCCTCTCCGAGACATCCCCCACCCCCCGCGTTCTTTCCCCAAGGCGTGTAGGTTGGGGGAAGGGAGGGGTGCAGAACAGGACGAAGCTGGGTTTCCAAAATGGGTGGCCCAGCGGGTTAGCGCCGCTGCCTCGCAGCGCCAGGGACCCGGGTTCGAGTCCCGGCTCAGGGCGCTGTCTGTGTGGAGTCCGCACATTCTCCCCATATCTGCGAGGGTTTCCTCCGGGTGCTCCGGTTTCCTCCCACAGTCCAAAGATGTGCAGGTTAGGTGGATTGGCCGTGCTAAATTGACCCCTTAGTGTCAGGGGGACTGGCTAAGATTAAATCCATGGAATAAGGCCCTGGGTGGTATTGTGGCTTGTGCAGTCTTGATGGGCCAAATGGCCTCATTCTGCACTGTAGAAATTCTATGAACTTGCGTACTTAGTAATTTGAGTTATTGTCACATGTATTGGGATACAGTGAAAAGTATTGTTTCTTGCGCACTATACAGACAAAGCATACCATTCATAGAGTACATAGGGGAGAAGGATTTGATTTATTATTGTCACATGTATTGGGATACAGTGAAAAGTATTGTTTCTTGCGCACTATACAGACAAAGCATACCGTTCATAGAGTACATCAGGAAGAAGGATTTGATTTATTATTGTCACATGTATTGGGCTACAGCAAAAAGTATTGTTTCTTGCGCACTATACAAAGCATACCATTCATAGAGTACATAGGGGAGAAGGATTTGATTTATTATTGTCACATGTATTGGGCTACAGCGAAAAGTATTGTTTCTTGCGCACTATACAAAGCATACCATTCATAGAGTACTAGGGGAGAAAGATTTGATTTATTATTGTCACGTATTGGGATACAGTGAAAAGTATTGCTTCTTGCGCACTATACAGACAAAGCATACCATTCATAGAGTACATAGGAGAGAAGGAGAGGGTACAAAATGTAAAGTTACTGTCACAGCTCGATCAGGTGCAACAGGGTGGCGCACTGGTTAGCACTGCTGCCTCTCAGCGCCAGGGACGCGGGTTCGATTCCCGGCCTCGGGTCACTGCCTGTGTGAAGTCTGCACATCATGTCTGCATGGGTTTCCCTCCCACAGTCAGAAAGACGCGCTGGTTAGAGCGTATCGGCCGTGCTAAATTCTCCCTCGAGTGTTACCTGAACAGGCGCCGGAGTGTGGCGACTGTTGGGGGTGGGGATTTTTACACTAACTTCATTGCAGTGTCAATGCACGTCTACTTAAAACTTTCACAATCCTGCCAACAATGCCACAGGATGTTAAAAAAGGTCTAATTAAACCGCCTCTCGCTCGTCTAAACTCCAGCAGATACAAGCTATGCCTGTGTAATCTTTTTTCATAAGACATCCCAGATATTATTTTTAGAAAAATATTAGATATCGCAGTTGGGACTAAAGGGGGTACTGGGGGAGGGAGGGATTGAATTCGACCATCAGCTTATCAAAATGAATGGTGGAGCAGGCTCGAAGGGCCAAATGGCCTCCCCCGGCTTCTAGTTATTAGCTTAACAAACCTCCGAACTGCTTCTAACGCATCTCCGTCTTTCCCTGAATAGGGAGGTCGGTACCATACACAATACTCCAGATGTGGTCTCACCAAAGGCCTGTACATCAAAGCATAATCTCCCTAATTCTTCTCTTCAATTCCCCTCACAATACATCAATGTTCTATTCGCTTTGTCAACTACTCACTGTAGCCGCATACCGGTTTTTTGAAATTCATACACTAGGACACCCAGATCCCTCTGCACCCTTGGGCTCTGCAATGGCTCACCGCTTAGACACTGAGCTTTTCTAGTCTTCCTACCAAGTTGGACAGATCTCACATTTGCCCCACATTACACTCCACCTGTCAGATCCTTGCCAGCTCGCTTAATCCGTCTACGCAGGAGCGGCACAATGCTTAGCACTGTTGTCGCATGGCGCCAGGGACCCGGGTCCGATTCCGGCCTCGGGTCAGTGTTTCCGCAGAGACTGCGCGTTCTCCCCATGTCTGCGTGGGTTTCCTCCGGGTGCTCTAGTTTCCTCCCACACTCCAAAGATGTGCAGGTTAGGTGGATTGGCCGTGCTAAATTACCCCTTTGTGTTCAAAGATGTGTAGGTTAGGTGGATTAGCCGTGCTAAATTGTCCCTTGGTATCCAAAGATGAACAGGTTGGGTGGATTGGCCGTGCTAAATTGCCCCTTGGTGTCCAAAGATGTGTAGGTTAGGTGGATTGGCCATGCTAAATTGCCCCTTGGTATCCAAAGATGAACAGGTTGGATGGATTGGCCGTGCTAAATTGTCCCTTGGTATCCAAAGATGAACAGGTTGGGTGGATTGGCCGTGCTAAATTGCCCCTTGGTGTCCAAAGATGTGTAGGTTAGGTGGGTTGGCCATGCTAAATTGCCCCTTGGTGTCCAAAGATGTGCAGGTTAGGTGGATTGGCCATGCTAAATTGCCCCTTTGTGTCCAAAGATGTGCAGGTTAGGTGGATTGGCCATGCTGAATTGCTCCTTTTTCATTTTGGACTGAAATGCAGAGAAGTGCTCTCAGTCAGAGGGTGGTGAACGTTTGTGGTTGTCCATCCGAGAAGTTGTGAAATTGTAGGGAACACCGAACTGACAACAGTTTTACCATCGACACAAGAGATTCTCAAACCCGCACAAGCCAAGAAGCTGGCTGCAGCTTTGCTGCCACCCAGTGTCCGTCCAGAGAACGGCAGACGCAGGGGAGGCAACGGCCTAGTGGTATTACCTATCGCTAGATTAGTAATCCAGAAACTCGGCTCGTGATCCGGGGGTTCAAATCCCTGCCACGGCAAATGGTGGAATTTGAATCCAATATACATATATAAAAAAAAGTCAGGGATTAAGAATCTACTGTCGGAAAAACCCATCTGGTTCCCTTTAGGGAAGGAAATCTGCCGTCCTTACCCCGGTCTGGCCTACACGCGACTCCAGAGCTACACAGCCAACGTGGTTGACTCTCTTACTGTTACCCACCAAGGGGCAACTAGGGATGGGCAATAAATGCTGGCCCCGCCAGCAAAACCCAAAAAAAAAACAGTCCAGGGTCCAGTCCCCCAGGAGGTGGATTGGCCATGCCAAGTTGTCACTTAGCATCCAAAGATGTGTAGGTTAGGTGGATTGGCCATGCTAAATTGCCCCTTAGTGTCCAAAGATGTGCGGGTTAGGTGGATTGGCCGTGCTAAATTGCCCCTTAGTGTCCAAAGATGTGCGGGTTAGGTGGATTGGCCGTGCTAAATTGCCCCTTAGTGTCCAAAGATGTGTAGGTTAGGTGGATTGGCCGTGCTAAATTGCCCCTTAGTGTCCAAAGATGTGTAGGTTAGGTGGATTGGCCATGCTAAATTGTCCCTGCTGCCGTCAGACTTTTGAATGGACCTACCACGCATTAAGTTGCTCTTTCTCTACACCCTCGCTATGACTGTAACACTACATTCTGCACTCTCTCCTTTCCTTCTCTATGAATGGTATGCTTTGTCTGTACAGCGCGCAAGAAACAATACTTCTGACTGTATCCCAATACATGTGACAATAATAAATCAAATCAAAACGCACAAACGTGTACAAAGGCACACTCCAGCCCAAACCTTTGGGGCATCACAGAGCTGCCTCACAGCGCCAGGGACTGGGGTTTGATTCCCAGCTTGAATCATAGAACCCTACAGGGCAGAAAGAGGCCCTTCGGCCCATCGAGTCTGCACCGAACACAATCCCACCCAGGCCCTACCCCCATATCCCTACACGTTATACCCACTAATCCCCTCTAACCTACACATCCCTGGACACTAAAGGGCAATTTCTTAGCACAGCCAATCAACCTAACCCGCACATCTTTGGACTGTGGGAGGAAACCCACGCAGACACGAGGAGAATGTGCAAACTCCACACAGTGACCCGAGCCGGGAATTGAACCCGGGACCCTGGAGCTTGTGAAGCAGCAGTGCTAACCCACTGTGCTACCACGCCGCAACGACCTTTAGATCGCCGTCTGTGCGGATTTCCTCCCAGGTGCTCCGGTTCTCTCCCACAGTCCAAAGATGCGTAGGTTAGGTGGATTGGCCGTGCTAAATCGCCCCTTAGTGTCAGGGAGATTAGCAAGGTAAATAAATACGTGGGGTTGGGGGAGATAGGGCCTGGGTGGGATTGTGGTCGGTGCAGGCACGACGATGGGCCGAATGGTCTCCTTCCGCCCTGTGGGGCTGCTATGTTTCTATGATTTACTCCCTCATAGCTGTGTAAACTCCCCCCAACACCAAATCTTTCAACCAGGCTTCTGACTCCCTGTCCCAGGGATTTTAACTCCCCCCCACTGTGAAAAATGAAGGTTTTTAAAGAATTGAACACATCCCAATCATGAGGAACGGTTGAGGACTCTGGGTCTGTACTCGTTGGAGTTTAGAAGGATGCGGTGGTGGTGGTGGGTGGGTGGGTGGGGGATCTTATTGAAACTTACAGGATACTGCGAGGCCTGGATAGAGCGGACGTGGAGAGGATGTTTCCACCAGTAGGAAAAACTAGAACCAGAGGGGCACAACCTCGGGCTAAAGGGACGATCTTTTAAAACAGAGATGAGGAGAGATTTCTCTCTCCAGGGGGGAATCTGTGGAACTCTTTGCCACAGGAGGCTGTGGAGGTCATTGAGTGTCTTTAAGACAGAGATAGATCGGTTCTTGATTAATTAGGGGATCGGGGGAAAAGGCAGGAGAATGGGGATGAGAAAAATATCAGCCATGATTGAATGGCGGAGCAGACTCGATGGGCCGAGTGGCCTAATTCTGCTCCTGTGTCTTGTGGTCTTTTCGGGAGGGGTTTGGTTACAGAGCAATACATCAGTGCACCACCAGGAGGCAGCAAACACCACTGTGGCCCAGCAATATGTCCAAGTTACTCTTTCCAATGCAAGTACATTTGTACGTACACATGTTCCCTTAATCCACAGGTTATTTAGAGCCCAGAGTCATAGAGTAATAGGGCGGCACTGTGGGTTAGCACTGCGGCCTCACAGCACCAGGGACCCGGGTTCGATTCCCGGCTCGGGTCACCATCTGTGTGGAGTTTGGACGTTCTCCCTGTATCTGCGTGGGTTTCCTCTGGGTGCTCCGGTTTCCTCCCACAGTCCAAAGATGTGCAGGTTAGGTGGATTGGCCATGCTAAATTGCCCCTTAGTGTCCAAAGATGTGCAGGTTAGGTGGATTGGCCATGCTAAATTGCCCCTTAGTGTCCAAAGATGTGCAGGTTAGGTGGATTGGCCATGCTAAATTGCCCCTTAGTGTCCAAAGATGTGCGGGTTAGGTGGATTGGCCGTGCTAAATTGTCCCCAAGCTTCTAAAGATGTGCGGGTTAGGTGGATTGGCCATGCTAAATTGCCCCTTAGTGTCCAAAGATGTGCAGGTTAGATGGATTGGCTGTGCTAAATTGTCCCCAAGCTTCTAAAGATATGCGGGTTAGGTGGATTGGCCATACTAAATTGTCCCTAAGCGTCCAAAGATGTGTAGGTTAGGTGGATTGGCCATGCTAAATTGTCCCAAGCTTCTAAAGATATGCGGGTTAGGTGGATTAGCCATACTAAATTGTCCCTAAGCGTCCAAAGATGTGTAGGTTAGGTGGATTGGCCATGCTAAATTGTCCCCAAGCTTCTAAAGATATGCGGGTTAGGTGGATTGGCCATGCTAAATTGTCCCAAGCTTCTAAAGATGTGCAGGTTAGGTGGATTGGCCATGCTAAATTGCCCGCGTTTGGTCCCTATTCTTCTAACCCTTAACTCATCCAATGTAGTCCCCCATTTATATAGATGATCTGGAGGAGGGAACCGAGTGTAGGGTGTCGAAATTTGCTGATGACACCAAGCTTGGGGGAAAGGCAAATTGTGCGGAGGGTGTGGAGAGTCTGCAGAAGGATCTAGATAGGCTGGGTGAATGGGCCAGGAAATGGCAAATGGAATTTAATGTTGGCAAGTGTGAGGTGGTCCACTTTGGTAGGAAGAATGGTAGGAAGGACTATTACTTACGTGGCGAAAAACTGCAGCAGGCGACGGTGCAGAGGGACCTCGGGGTCCTTGTGCATGAGTCGCAAAAACCCAGCCTGCAGGTGCAGCAGGTGGTCAGGAAGGCGAATGGGATGCTGGCCTTCATAGCGAGGGGGATTGAATATAAAAGTAGAGAGGTCTTGCTGCAGCTGTATAGGGCATTGGTGAGGCCGCAGCTGGAGTACTGTGTGCAGTTTTGGGCGCCGCACCTGCGCAAGGATATTTTGGCCTTGGAGGGAGTGCAGAGGAGGTTTACTAGGCTGATACCGGAGTTGAGGGGGTTGAGCTATGAGGAGAGGCTGAATAAACTAGGCTTGTACTCGTTAGAGTTTAGAAGAATGAGGGGAGATCTCATTGAGACGTATAAGATGATGAATGGGATGGATAGGATAGAGGTGGAAAGACTCTTCCCGCTCAAAAAAGACAGTAGGACTAGGGGCACAGCCTCAAGATAAAGGGGGGGCAGTTCAGAACGGAGTTGAGGAGGAACTTCTTCACTCAAAGGGTGGTGAATCTCTGGAATTCTCTGCCCGTTGAAGTGGTGGAGGCTGCCTCGCTAAATATTTTTAAGAAGCGGGTTGATGGGTTTTTGATAAGAGAGGGGATTAAGGGTTATGGGGAGAGGGCGGGAAAGTGGAACTGAGCCACGACAGATCAGCCATGATCTTATTGAATGGCGGGGCAGGCTCGAAGGGCCAGATGGCCTACTCCTGCTCCTATTTCTTATGTTCAAATGTTTTTAAATGTTGCTATGGTACCCACCACAACTACCTTCTCTGGCAGCTCATTCTGTACACGCCCCATCCTCTGAGTGAAAGGAGTTGCCCCTCGGGTCATATGAAGAGTGGGTTGAGGACTCTGGGTCTGGACTCGTTGAAGTTTAGAAGGATGAGAGGGGGACCTTACTGAAACTTACAGGATACTGCGAGGCCCTGGGTAGAGTGGATGTGTAGAGGATGTCACACTAGTAGGAAAAAAACTGGAACCAGAGGGGCACAACCCTCAGGCTAAAGGGACAATCCTTTAAAACAGAGATGGGGAGGAATTTCTCCAGTGGGGAATCCGTGGAACTCTTTGCTGCAGAGGACGCCAGGTCATTGAGTGTCTTTAAGACAGAGATAGAGAGGTTCTTGATTAATAAGGGGATCAGGGGGAAAAGGCAGGAGAATGGGGGATGAGAAAAAATATCAGCCATGATCGAGGAGACTCGATGGGACAAATGGCCCTAATTCTGCTCTTATTTTACAGCCTCTTCCCCCTCTCACCTTAATCCTAGTAAGAAATTTCACAATGCCAGGTTAAAGGTTTGTTCGGTAGCACAGGTTTTGAGAGCAGGGTTATAAACCAAGTTCCGCGCGCACACACACACACACGAGGACAGCCTCAACCGGGATCTTGGGTTCACGTCACACTATCTGTAAACCACCAACAACTTGCAAAATCTCACTAACCGTCCTGTCTGGAGACAACACGCATCTCTTTAACCTGTGCTCAACCCTCTCTCACATTGTCTGTGCCTGTAAAGACTCGCATTCCAACCATTATTTTGTAATTGAGTTTGCATCTATATACGCCCTATCAGCTGATGAAGGGCTAACGGTCCAAAAGCTCATGGTCCCATATAACCCTGTTGGCACTTTAACCTGATGTTGTGAGACCTCTTATGGCATTTACCCCCAGTCCAACGCCGGCATCTCCACATTTTCATCTATAGCTTTCCAGTTTTTAAGTGCCCCTTCCCTGGGGCTACACATGTTCCCCCGATCTATACCCTATATGATCTTATTAGCCCCCCAAAATAAAAAGTCATCCCTCATTCTCCCATGTTCCAAGAAATAAGTCTACATCAACTGGGACAAAGTAGAAAGGGTCGAGAGCTTCAAGTTTTTAGGTGTCCAGATCACCAACAACCTGTCCTGGATCCCCCCCCATGCCGACACTATAGTTAAGAAATCCCACCAATGCCTCTACTTTCTCAGAAGACTAAGGAAATTTGGCATGTCCGCTACGACTCTCACCAACTTTTACAGATGCACCATAGAAAGCATTCTTTCTGGTTGGATCACAGCTTGGTATGGGCTCCTGCTCTGCCCAAGACCGTAAGGAACTACAAAAGGGTCGTGAATGTAGCCCAATCCATCACGCAAACCAGCCTCCCATCCATTGACTATCTACACTTCCCGCTGCCTTGGGGAAAAGCAGCCAGCGTAATCAAGGACCCCACGCACTCCGGACATTCTCTCTTCCACCTTCTTCCGTCGGGGAAAAAGATACAAGAGTCTGAGGTCACGTACCGACCGACTCAAGGACAGCTTCTTCCCTGCTGCTGTCAGACTTTTGAATGGACCTACCTCGCATTAAGTTGATCTTTCTCTACACCCTAGCTATGACTGTAACACTACATTCTGTGCACTCTCCTTTCCTTCTCTGTGAATGGTATGCTTTGTCTGTATAGTGCGCAGGAAACAATACTTTTCACTGTATCCCAATACATGTGACAACAATAAATCAAATCAAATCCTTCTCCCCTGTGTACTCGATGAACAGTATGCATTGCATAGAGCACAAGAAACAATACTTTTCACTGTATCCCAATACACGTGACAATAATAAATCAAATCCTTCTCCCCTATGTACTCCACGAATGGTATGCTTTGTCTGTATAGTGCGCAAGAAACAATACTTTTCACTGTATCCCAATACATGTGACAATAATAAATCAAATCAAATCCTTCTCCCCTATGTACTCTATGAAAGGTATGCTTTGTCTGTATAGCGCGCAAGAAATACTTTTCACTGTATCCCAATAATAAATCAAGTCAAATCTTTCTCCCCTATGTACTCTATGAACAGTATGCTTTGTCTGTATAGCGCGCAAGAAACAATACTTTTCACTGTATCCCAATACATGTGACAATAATAAATTGAATCAGATAAAATTCTAGCTTGACCAACCTCTCCCTATAAACACAGGTGATACATCATAGATTTAAACATTAATCACATCCACTTCTCTTTACTAATACCATATAGAATGCCATGTAAATACAACTCCATATTTACAAGTTACAATAAATATTAACTTCCCTAACAAAGTGTCTGTTCAGACTTGGGTCATTAATATTTCAATTTCATTTATAAGGTCAATTTGATTTTAAAAAACAGGGTTAAGTAGTAAAAGTGGCATATAAGCAAACAGATGTAAATTATGTATATATTTATAAATAGTTAATGACATTTATTCATTGCTGTTTATTAGTTTGATCAGAAATGAAGTTTAAACATTTATGTAAATGCCATAATTGCTTAGTAATATTCCCACATCTGTATATTCAACACTCAGGGTTGTATTATCTCCTGGGGTACAATGCCACACACACACACACCCCCGACTCACACTGGCGGGGGTACAGGTGCCCCCCACACACACACACCCTGACTCACACTGGGGGGTTACAGGCGCCATGCACGCACACACACACCCCTCAACTCACACTGGGGGGGGGTACGAGTGCCCCCCCCACACACACACACACACACACACACGAAGGATACGGGTGACACACACACACACGTGGGGGGGGTACAGGTGCCACACACACACCCCCACAACTCACACTGGCAGGTGGATACAGGTGCCACACACACACACCCAACAACCCACACTGCGGGGTACAGGTGCCCCCCCCCCCCCCCCCGACTCTCACTGGGGGGTGGTATGCCTGCCATTGCTCTCCTCCAAACCACCCTGGGACCCCAGTCAGGGGGGACACATTCACAGCCTGGCTGCCAGTCTCACTGAGACCCAGTCCCCGTCTGAGAATGGAAAATTCTAGACTAAACAAAGGCTCTTGCTATTCGCTAAGCTGACTCACTCTGACCTTGTTGTTATTCAAATCTCTCCAAAAAAAATCACACTGGAAAATCCCAGCAGAACTTTCTGGAACCAGTTATCATTCCTGGTGCCCAGAGCACAGACAAAATACTGAGCCACAGGACAAGAGGGGGAGGCAGGTTATTGCAGAGTCCATCTGAATACAAACCCTTCATCATGTACAAAAAGAACATTAATAGTATTTCACTCCCACACATTTCAACACACAAAGGCTCAAATCCCATCAAACACTCCCAGGACAGGTACAGCACAGGGTTAGATACAGAGTAAAGCTCCCTCTACACTGTCCCCCATCAAACACTCCCAGGACAGGTACAGCACGGGGTTAGATACAGAGTAAATCTCCCTCTACACTGTCCCCCCCCATCAAACACTCCCAGGACAGGTACAGCACGGGGTTAGATACAGAGTAAAGCTCCCTCTACACTGTCCCCCCATCAAACACTCCCAGGACAGGTACAGCACGGGGTTAGATACAGAGTAAAGCTCCCTCTACACTGTCCCCCATCAAACACCCCCAGGACAGGTACAGCACGGGGTTAGATACAGGGTAAAGCTCCCTCTACAGTGTCCCCCCATCAAACACTCCCAGGACAGGTACAACACGGGGTTAGATACAGAGTCTGCACTGTCCTCCCATCAAACACTCCCAGGACAGGTACAGCACGGGGTTAGATACAGAGTCTGCACTGTCCTCCCATCAAACACTCCCAGGACAGGTACAGCACGGGGTTAGATACAGAGTAAATCTCCCTCTACACTGTCCCCCATCAAACACTCCCAGGACAGGTACAGCACGGGGTTAGATACAGAGTAAATCTCCCTCTACACTGTCCCCCATCAAACACTCCCAGGACAGGTACAGCAGGGGGTTAGATACAGAGTAAAGCTCCCTCTACACTGTCCCCCCACTATCCCAGGACAGGTACAGCACGGGGTTAGATACAGAGTAAAGCTCCCTCTACACTGTCCCCCCACTATCCCAGGACAGGTACAGCACAGGGTTAGATACAGGGTAAAGCTCCCTCTATACTGTCCCCCATCAGACAATATATTTCAGTTAGCCAGTGCGCTGACAGTAAATGGGATACACTGGCGGAGCAAGTCCGCAATCTCCGTGTCCAATCCTGTCTGCTCCCCTCAATCCAGATCCAGATCCAAGTTCCCAATGGAGACGTAGTCTCCTTGGATCTCAATCCTCAGCCACTGGACACACGTCATTCTCGGTCTCTCCGCTGCACAAATGGTATCAGGAACGCTGCGCGGGTGAGAACCAGGATCCCTCTCGTGGGTGCCTACATCCTGTTCAAGGTTTCCCCCGGGAGGCAGGGACTCCCGCACATCTGCCTCCGACTCTGGGCTTCCTCTGGGCAATTTGCCGAGCGGATCCGAGTCTACACTGACCACAATCTACCCCTGCCAGTCGGAAGTCTCGCCGCACCAGGTTAAAGTCCGACAGGTTTATTTGGAATCCCAGTTTCGGGAACGCTGCTGTGACTCACCCGATGAAGGAGCAGTGCTAGGAAAGCTCGTGATTCCGAATAACCCGGTTGGACTTTTAAGCTGATGTCGCGAGACTTCTTACTGTCTCCTCACCTCCCCCCCCCCCATCCAACACTGACATCTCCACACATCATAGCCAGCCCCCCCGTAACCCTATTTACCCTAGCTAGTCCCCCCTGGACACTAAGGGGCAGTTTAGCACGGCCAACGGACATAGAACATTACAGCACAGTACAGGCCCTTCAGCCCTCAATGTTGTGCCGAGCTATGTCCGATCCCAAGATCGAGCCATCCCGCTCCCTATCGTTCTGCAGTCCTCCACGTGCCTACACAGCCACGAACCCGGGTCTCTGGCACCGTGAGGCAGCAGTGCTTACTACTATCTATGCCACTTGTGAATAAAAGAGAGACAGAGAGAGAGAGAGCGCTCCTTTATGCAGGCGCAGACTTTCAAGGCAACACAGTGTGGCATTTCTCACGATACAAGGAATAACCAAAAGGCAACAAGCTCCAGCGTGGCAGTTTGCAGGAAGTTTAGTAGCGACAGATTAGACTAAAACAAAAAAAAAAATCGGTTTCACACCATCCGAGTGTTGCAACCTAATCTAACCGCCCCTCCCCACCCCACAAGATTTGGGATTTTCTCTGTAACTTCATTGCAGTGTTAACTTGTGGTTAATAAATAATCTTATTTGGCGATAGGGGTGTGGGATGTAGCGTATTGGGGGGGCGAAAAGAGTTCTGGTCAGCCCGGTGCTGTATTGTACCAAAGCTGTTCAGGGGGGGGTGGTTACCCTCCCCTGCACGGCATGCTGCAGTGGTGTGGAATCTTGCTGTGCAATCACGCACCTCCCCACTGCCCTCAAAACCACGTGCAAACTTAATTACCCCACTTGCGGAGGAGGGGAGGGGAGGGAAGTGTACACAGTCCTGTGTACAGGAAGTAGTGTACAGTCAGGTATTGACATTTGCTTCTCTGCGGTGGCATGGCGGTTAGCACTACTGCCGCACAGCGCCAGGAACCTGGGTTCGATTCCCGGCTCGGGTCACTGCCTGCGCAGAATCTGCACGCTCTCTTCCCCTCCTCACCCCCCGTATCTGCGTGGGTTTCCTCCGGTTTCCACTCGCGTTCCAAAGATGTGCAGGTTAGGTGGATTGGCCATGCTAAATTGTCCCTTAGTATCCAAAGATGTGCAGGTTAGGTGGATTGGCCATGCTAAATTGTCCCTTAGTATCCAAAGATGTGCAGGTTAGGAGGATTGGCCATGCTAAATTGTCCCTTAGTATCCAAAGATGTGCAGGTTAGGTGGATTGGCCATGCTAAATTGCCCCTTAGTATCCAAAGATGTGCGGGTTAGGTGGATTGGCCATGCTAAATTGTCCCTTAGTGTCCAAAGATGTGCAGGTTAGGTGGATTGGCCATGCTAAATTGTCTCTTAGTATCCAAAGATGTGGAGGTTAGGTGGATTGGCCATGCTAAATTGTCCCTTAGTATCCAAAGATGTGTAGGTTAGGTGGATTGGCCATGCTAAATTGTCCCTTAGTATCCAAAGATGTGTAGGTTAGGTGGATTGGCCACGCTAAATTGCCCCTTAGTGTCCAAAGATGTGCAGGTTAGGTGGATTGACCATGCTAAATTGTCCCTTAGTATCCAAAGATGTGCAGGTTAGGTGGATTGGCCACGCTAAATTGTCCCTTAGTATCCAAAGATGTACAGGTTAGGTGGATTGGCCACGCTAAATTGTCCCTTAGTATCCAAAGATGTGCAGGTTAGGTGGATTGACCATGCTAAATTGTCCCTTAGTATCCAAAGATGTGCAGGTTAGGTGGATTGGCCACGCTAAATTGTCCCTTAGTATCCAAAGATGTACAGGTTAGGTGGATTGGCCACGCTAAATTGTCCCTTAGTATCCAAAGATGTGCGGGTTAGGTGGATTGGCCATGCTAAATTGTCCCTTAGTATCCAAAGATGTGCGGGTTAGGTGGATTGGCCATGCTAAATTGTCCCTTAGTATCCAAAGATGTGCGGGTTAGGTGGATTGGCCATGCTAAATTGTCCCTTAGTATCCAAAGATGTGCAGGTTAGGTGGATTGGCCATGCTAAATTGTCCCTTAGTGTCCAAAGATGTGCGGGTTAGGTGGATTGGCTATGCTAAATTGTCCCTTAGTATCCAAAGATGTGCAGGTTAGGAGGATTGCCAATCTAAATTGTCTCTTAGTATCTAAAGATGTGCAGGTTAGGTGGATTGGCCGTGCTAAATTACCCCTTGGGGATGTGTGGGTTAGATGGATTGGCCATGCTAAATCGCCCCTTAATGTCAGGGGCACCGGCTAGGGTAAACGCACGTGGTTACGGGGATAGGGCTGGGGCGGGATTGCGGTCGATGCGGACTCAATGGGCCAAATAGCCACCTTCTGCACTGTTTGGGGGGGCTCTCCAATTGCATACACAGTGATGTACCGACACGCACGGGGCGGGTGGGTGGAATAGTTATACCCTAACCTCACCCCACATCACCCTACACCTCTTGTGGAATCTTGCTGTGCAATCACATCCTTCACCCCACAAAACAAACATACCAGAATTAAACTATCTTGGGGGGGGGGGGGGGGGGGGGAGAAAGAGGTCATTTATTTTTCTTGGGGAAAGTGGGGGGAAAATTGTAACCAGCTTTCACACACACACACACACACACACACACAGAGTGAAAGTGATCACTTGTTTGCCACGTGGACCACTGGCGCCCTCTGCTGTCAAACACTTTTTTTTTGGGGGGGGGGCTGGGTAGGTAGTAGGGGGAGGATTAAAACCCTCCTCCAAAAAAAATGCATTTAGAAAAAAAAATCCTACAAGAGAGAGAGAGAAATGAAGCGCGCCACTGTGAAACCACATGACAGAGGTGGTGGACTGGGGGGTGGAAAAAAAAGAGAAAGAGACAGATATATATGAACTGCGACACTCTTTCAGGAGACATATTTATGGGAAAGTGGTGGGGTTTTTTTTGGGGGTGGGGGGGGGGGGTTGGTTGGTGTTAATCCTGTATTTAAGGAAAGAAAAAGGATACATACTTTGCAAAAGCTTTAGATGTAGCGATTGACAATGTATCCAGCGGGGCGGGGGAAATAAAGGAGGCGGATGCATTGAGGCTACGACACTGTAACAATATGCAACAGATACACTGGTGAAATTTACAAGGGTGTTATTGAAAGTTACATTGGAAATTGACCAGGTTGCCTTACCTGTCCTGTTGAGGTTCCTGGCGCTCCATAGACATCTGAACAAAATCTTGCACACCCCCAATATATAAAAAAAAACCCTACTTTCTCCCCCCCCCCCCAAATTTAAAAGAAAAACCAGCCATGCTCCCCTCTCTAGCAGCATCCTTTGCACATTTCTTATCTCACTCTCTCTCTCTCTCTCTACCCCACTCCCTTAGGCAAGTCCAGGACCAACAACTCGTCGGCTGGCAGGTTGAGCGGTCTAGCCCCCCAGTCCCAGCTCCGAAAAGCCGCCAGCATTTCTCAAAAACTTTAGCAGATTCCAATTGCGCAGTTTCAGACTCTGGAGTCACCCTCCTCCCTCCCTCTGTGTGTGTGTGTGTGTGTGTGAGAGAGAGAAAAGCAGCCCCTCCTCCTCCTCCGTCCAGCCTCCCAACACTGCAGAATCTCAGCAACAAGCTTTGCAATGAGATTTAAAGCGACACTGGCCCCCCCCTTGGGTACTTTAATAAGGTGCCCTCCATCTCCCCCCCCAACACACACACACACAAAAAAAATCACACACAGAAAATAAAACATCCAAATAATAACCACCACTCATTTCACTTTGGAAGTGTATGTGTGTGTGTAGGGGGTGGGGGGGGTTCAAATTCTAGACTGAGAGGCTGGGGTGAGATTTGACAATGTTTTTCCATCTCCCCCTCCCCATATGTGTGTGTGTGTGTGTGGAAGGCAACATTTCACTTCAGCAAGGCCATTCGGCCCATCTTCCTGCCACCACCCCAATCCTATCCCCTCGCCAACAATTTTTGCATTAGAATTTGTGTTGTAGGATTCCGACAGAGCGGAAGGAGGCCACTCCACCCGTCAAGCCTACACTCCCGACAAGCCCTATTCCCATAACCCCATGTATATGACCCCCCCTCCCCCCTGCACGCAAACGGGCAATTTAGCATGACCAATCTACCTAACCCGCACATCATTGGGCACTAAAGGACAATTTAGCATGGCCAATCCACCTAACGTACACATCTTTGGGCACTAAAGGACAATTTAGCATGGCCAATCCACCTAACCTACACATCTTTGGGCACTAAAGGACAATTTAGCATGGCCAATCCACCTAACCTACACATCTTTGGGCACTAAAGCTCAATTTAGCATGGCCAATCCACCTAACCTACACATCTTTGGACACTAAGGGACAATTTAGCATGGCCAATCCACCTAACCTGCACATCTTTGGACACTAAGGGGCAATTTAGCATGGCCAATCTACCTAAACTGCACATCTTTGGACACTAAGGGGCAATTTAGCATGGCCAATCTACCTAACCGGCAAATCTTTGGACACTAAGGGCCAATCCACCTAATCCGCACATCCTTGGACACTAAGGGACATCTTTGGACTGTGAGAGGAAACCAGAGCACCTGCCGGAAACCCATGCAGACACGGAGAGAATGTGCAGCCTCCGCACAGACAGTAACCCGAGCCGGGAATGGAACCCGGGTCCCTGGCACTGTGAGCCAGCAGTGCTAACCACTGGGTCAAAACGCAGGAACTCTTTCTCTAACAGCAGTGTGGGTGTACCTACACCTCAGGGACTGCAGTGGGTTCGAGATGGCGGCTCCACCCGTCATCTTCTCAAGGGATGGGTGATAAATGATGGGTGTAGCCAGCGACGTCACATTGCATGGCAGAATAAAACGGGGCAGGAGGCAATGGTGATGTGGCATCGTTGGATTAGCAATTCAGAGAGTAATGTTTTGGGGAGCTGGGTTCAAAACCCATCATGGCAATTGGTAATGTTTTCATTTAGGGGGTCCTTGCTGTCAGGGGGTAAATATGTGGGATTATGGGGCTAGTGCTGGGGTGGGATTGTTGTCCTTGCAGTCTTGATGGGCTGAATGGCCTCCTTATAAGAACATAAGAAATAGGAGCAGGAGTAGGCCATCTAGCCCTTCGAGCCTGCCCCGCCATTCGATAAGATCATGGCTGATCTGAAGTGGATCAGTTCCACTTTCCCGCTTTCTCCCCTTAATCCCCTTGCCTACCAAAAACCTATCTACCCGCGTCTTAAATATATTCAGCGAGGCAGCCTCCACCACTTCAACGGGCAGAGAATTCCAGAGATTCACCACCCTTTGAGTGAAGAAGTTCCTCCTCAACTCCGTTCTAAACTGTCCCCCCCCTTATTTTGAGGCTGTGTCCTCTAGTCCTGCTGCCCTTTCTAAGCAGGAAGAATCTCTCTACCTCTATCCTATCCATCCCTTTCATTATCTTATACGTCTCTATAAGATCCCCCCTCATCCTTCTAAACTCCAATGAGTACAGACCCAGTCTATTTAGTCTCTCTTCATGGTCCAACCCCCTCATCTCTGGTATCAGCCTAGTGAACCTCCTCTGTACTCCCTCCAAGGCCAAAATATCCTTGCGTAAGTGCGGCGACCAAAACTGCACACAGTACTCCAGCTGCGGCCTCACCAGTGCCCTGTACAGTTCCAGCAAGACCTCCCTACTTTTATATTCAATCCCCCTCGCTATAAAGGCCAGCATCCCATTCACCTTCCTGACCACCTGCTGCACCTGCAGGCTGGGTTTTTACGACTCATGCACAAGGACCCCCAGGTCCCTCTGCACCGTAGCATGCTGCAGCTTTTCGCCCTTTAAATAGTCATCCCTTCTACTATTATTCCTGCCAAAGTGGATAACCTCACACTTGCTAACATTGCACACTTGCTAACGCTGCAGTGTCGGGGCTCTATCAAACAGTGAAGGAACTGTTTCCCAGTCGGGATGGTGAGTGGCTCGGAGGGGGAACCTCCAGGTGGGTGGTGGGGTGTTCCCCAGGTATCTGCTGCCCTTGTTCTTCTAGATGGTAGAGGTGGTGGGTTTGGAAGGTGCTGTCTAAGGAGCCTTGGCGAGTCGCTGCATCTTGTAGATGGTACCCACAGCTGCCGTCAGTGGTGGGGGGAGTGGGTGTTTGTGGATAGGGTGCCAACCAAGTGGGGGCTGCTTTGTCCTGGATGGTGTCGAGCTTCTCGAGTGTTGTTGGGAGCCGCGCCCATCCAGGCAAGTGGGGAGTATTCCATCACACTCCTGACTTGTGTCCTTGTAGACGGTGGACAGGCTTTTGGGGGGGGGGAGATCAGGAGATGAGTTACTCGCCGCAGGATTCCCAGCCTCTGACCTGCTCCGGTAGCCACAATATTTATGTACCATAGAATCAGGGAATCCTGGCAGTACAGATGGAGGCCATTCAGCCCATCGAGTCTGCACTGACCACAATCCCATGCAGGCCCTATCTCCATAACCCCATGTATTTCCCCTGCTAATCTCCCTAACACGAGGGTCAATTTAGCACGGCCAACCCACCTAACCCGCAGTGGACTGTGGAGGAAACTGGAGCACCCGGAGGAAACCCAAGCAGACATGGGGGAACATGCAGACTCCATACAGACAGTGACCTGAGGCTGGAATTGAACCCTGGTTCCAGGCACTACAAGGCAACAGTGCTAACCAGTATTTATATCCAGTTCAGTTTCTGGTCAATGGTGACCCCCCAGGATGGTAATAGTGGGGGGATTCAGTGATGGTGACCCCCAGGATGTTAATAGTGGGGGGATTCAGTGATGGTGACCCCCAGGATGTTAATAGTGGGGGGATTCAGTGATGGCGACCCCCAGGATGTTAATAGTGGGGGGATTCAGTGATGGTGACCCCCCAGGATGTTAATAGTGGGGGGGATTCAGTGATGGTGACCCCCAGGATGTTAATAGTGGGGGGATTCAGTGATGGTGACCCCCAGGATGTTAATAGTGGGGGGGATTCAGTGATGGTGACCCCCAGGATGTTAATAGTGGGGGATTCAGTGATGGTGACCCCCAGGATGTTAATAGTGGGGGGATTCAGTGATGGTAACTCCCAGGATGTTGATAGTGGGGGATTCAGTGACGGTAACCCCCAGGATGTTAATAGTGGGGGGATTCAGTGATGGTGACCCCCAGGATGTTAATAGTGGGGGGATTCAGTGATGGTGACCCCCCAGGATGTTAATAGTGGGGGATTCAGTGATGGTGACCCCCAGGATGTTAATAGTGGGGGGATTCAGTGATGGTGACCCCCAGGATGTTAATAGTGGGGGATTCAGTGATGGTGACCCCCAGGATGTTAATAGTGGGGGGATTCAGTGATGGTGGCCCCCAGGATGTTAATAGTGGGGGGATTCAGTGATGGTAACTCCCAGGATGTTGATAGTGGGGGATTCAGTGACGGTAACCCCCAGGATGTTAATAGTGGGGGGATTCAGTGATGGTGACCCCCAGGATGTTAATAGTGGGGGGATTCAGTGATGGTGACCCCCAGGATGTTAATAGTGGGGGGATTCAGTGATGGTGACCCCCAGGATGTTAATAGTGGGGGATTCAGTGATGGTGACCCCCAGGATGTTAATAGTGGGGGGATTCAGTGATGGTAACCCCCAGGATGTTAATAGTGGGGGGGACTCAAGTGGGGGATGCCATTGAATGCCAAGGGGCGACGGTTCGAGTCTCTGTGGTTGGAGATGGTCATTGCCTGGCATTTGTGTGGCAAGAATGTTAGCTGCCACTTGTCAGCCTGGTTATTTTTGAGGCTGGTGGCCTTGTTCTTTGGATTGCCAGAGTCATCGACTTTTACAGGCTAGAACGAGGCCCTTCAGCCCACCATATCTTCACTGGCCATCAACCAGGCATCTATTCTAATCCCACCTCCCACACTCGCTCCCTGGCCTTGTGGAGTTCCAAATGTTTGTCTAACTGTCTCCAATGTTGTGGGCGTTCCCACCTCTCCCAACGCTTCCAGGTTCCAGATTCCCAGCACCCTCTGGGTAAAAAAAGGTTTCTCCTCAAATCCGTTCCAAATCTCCTGTGCCTGACCTTAAACTCATGCCTCCAGTTAATGGCCCCTCTGCTAAGGCCAAATTTCCTACCTATCTGCACCATCCACGTCCCTCAGTTTTGCCCCCCTCAATCAGGTCTATGAGCTATGAGGAGAGGCTGAATGAACTGGGCTTGTACTCGTTAGAGTTTAGAAGAATGAGGGGAGATCTCATTGAGACGTATAAGATGATGAATGGGATGGATAGGATAGAGGTGGAGAGACTCTTCCCGCTCAGAAAGAACAGTAGGACTAGGGGGCACAGCCTCAAGATAAAGGGGGGGCGGTTTAGAACGGAGTTGAGGAGGAACTTCTTCACTCAAAGGGTGGTGAATCTCTGGAATTCTCTGCCCGTTGAAGTGGTGGAGGCTGCCTCGCTAAATATTTTTAAGACGCGGGTTGATGGGTTTTTGATAAGCGAGGGGATTAAGGGTTATGGGGAGAGGGCGGGAATGTGGAACTGAGCCACGACAGATCAGCCATGATCTTATTGAATGGCGGGGCAGGCTCGAAGGGCTAGATGGCCTACTCCTGCTCCTATTTCTTATGTTCTTATGTTCTAGGTCCCCCCCCCGACCCCTCGCTCAGCTTTCTCTGCTCAAGGGAAAACATCCCCAAACCAAACGGGCGACACGGTAGCACAGTGGGTCAGCACTGCCGCTTCACAGCTCCGGGGTCCTGGGTTCGATTCCCGGCTCGGGTCACCGTCTGTGTGGAAGTTTGCACATTCTCCTCGTGTGTGCGTGGGTTTCCTCCGGGTGCTCCGGTTTCCTCCAAAGATGTGCCAGTTACACATCTGGGTGGGGGGGGGGGGTGGTTAAGCCCCGCTGCCTCGCAGCGCCAGGGATCGATTCCCAGCCTCGGGTCACTGTCTGGGCGGAGGCTGCACATTCTCCCCATGTCTGCGTGGGTTTCCTCCCACAGTGCGAAAGACGTGCCGAATTGGGTGCGTTGACCCAAAACTTAATTGCAGTAAGCCTTAATTGTGACTAATAAATAAACTTTACATTCTATACCCGTATATTCTATGCCTCAGCTAACAAGGACAAGGCAGAGGGTTGCACAGTGCAGACAAGAGCCATCATAGCTGCACCCACAATAACTACCACTAAAGTCACGCTAACCCTATTTTCCTGCACCTGTCCCCTCATGTTCTTGAGTGTTCAGATATTTCCAGTGTTAATCCAGATTTTTTTTAAGGTTTCCAGCCTCCACAACCTTCCCAGGCAGCGCGTCCCGGATTCCCAATACTCTGAGTGAATGCTTTCTCAAACCTCCCCTCCCCCCTCTGAATCTGCCCTAAAACTCCCTCCCGACTGACCCGTCAACCCCAGGGGAACGGCTGCTCCCTGCCCACTCCCCTCATGATCCTACAAAACTCTGTACGAAGCTCTGGTGCGGCCGCACTTGGAGTATTGCGTACAGTTCTAGGTTGCCGCATTATAAGAAGGATGTGGAGGCATTGGAAAGGGAGCAGAGGAGGTTTACCAGGATGTTGCCTGGTATGGTGGGAAGGTCTCACGAGGAAAGGCTGAGGGACTTGAGGTTGTTTTCGTTAGAGAGAAGAAGGTTACGAGGTGACCTAATTGAGGCATACAAGATGGACAGTGGACAGTGAGAGCCTTTTTCCTCGGATGGTGATGGCTAACACGAGGGGACATAGCTTTAAATTGAGGGGTGGTAGTTATAGGACGGACATCAGAGGTAGGTTCTTTATTCAGAGGGTAGTAAGGGCCCTGCCTGCAGCAGTTGTGGACTCACCAACTTTACGGGCGTTCAAATGGTCAGTGGATAGGCATATGGATAACATTGGAATAGTTTAGGTTCGAGGGTCATTAGATTGGTTCCACTGGTCGGCGCAACATCGAGGGCCGAAGGGCCTGTACTGCGCTGTAATGTTCTATGGTCCACGTGCTTCAACAACACAATTAAATACAGGATTGACTCCCATTTGGGAAAATATGGACCTGTGGCATCACGGGTTTGTGCCGTGTCTCCAAAATTTGATTGAGGCCTTTGAGGGAGCGACGAAAGAGGATTGATGGGGATAAGGGCAGTGAGTGTTGTCGACGTGGACTTTAGCAAGGCCTTTGACAGAGTACAGGAATGGGATCGAGAATCTGGCGCGGCGACAATAATCTCTCCCTCAATGTCGACAAAACGAAGGAGATGGTCATCGACTTCAGGAAGTGTAGAGGAGAGCATGCCCCTGTCTACATCAACAGGGACCAAGTAGAAAGGGTCGAGAGCTTCAAGTTTTTAGGTGTCCTGATCACCTGTCCTGGTGCCCCCCCATTGCCCACACTATAGTTAAGAAATCCCACCAACGCCTCTACTTTCTCAGAAGACTAAGGAAATTTGGCATGTCCGCTACGACCCTCACCAACTTTTACAGATGCACCATAGAAAGCATTCTTTCTGGGTTGTATCACAGCTTGGTCTGGGCTCCTGCTCTGCCCAAGACTGCAAGGAACTACACAAGGGTGGTGAATGTAGCCCCCAATCCATCACACAAACCAGCCTCCCATCCATTGACTCTGTCTACACTTCCCGCTGCCTCGGGGAAAAGCAGCCAGTATAATCAAGGACCCCCCACACCCCGGACATTCTCTCTTCCGTTGGGAAAAAAGACACAGAAGTCTGAGGTCACGTACCAACCGACTCAAGAACAGCTTCTTCCCTGCTGCTGTCAGACTTTTGAATGGACCTACCTCACATTAAGCTGATCTTTGACAAAGGGTCGTCTGGACTCGAAACATCAGCTCTTTTCTCTCCTTACAGATGCTGCCAGACCTGCTGAGATTTTCCAGCGTTTTCTCTTTTGGTTTCAGATTCCAGCATCCGCAGTAACTTGTTTCCATTAAGTTGATCTTTCTCTACACCCTAGCTATGACTGTAACACTACATTCTGCACCCTCTCCTTTCCTTCTCTATGAACGGTATGCTTTGTCTGTATAGTGCGCAAGAAACAATACTTTTCACTGTATCCCAATACATGTGACAATAATAAATCAACTCCTTCTCCCCCATGTACTCTATGAACAGTATGCTTTGTCTGTATAGCACGCAAGAAACAATACTTTTCACTGTATCCCAGTACATGTGACAATAATAAATCAATTCCTTCTCCCCATGTACTCTATGAACAGTATGCTTTGTCTGTATAGCACGCAAGAAACAATACTTTTCACTGTATCTCCATATATGTGACAATAATAAATCAAATCAAATCCTTCTCCCCTATGTAGTCTATGAATGGTATGCTTTGTCTGTATAGCGCGCAAGAAACAATACTTTTCACTGTATCCCAATACATGTGACAATAATAAATCAAATCAAATCCTTCTCCCCTATGTACTCTATGAACAGTATGCTTTGTCTGTATAGCGCGCAAGAAACAATACTTTTCACTGTATCCCTATACATGTGACAGTTATAAATCAAATCAAATCAATGTTGAATTTTTCTAGATATCCAGGGTTCCTTGAATTACTGCTCCTCCAGTTACCCCTATATGGGATATGTTGGCCCTGTATTCTCCCCAGTTCCTTAGTGAATGCCCATCCCCCTCGCCCACCCCACTGTTCTGGTGTAGACTTTCCCCTAAGGAGCTGGTCCCACTCAACTTTGGTCAGGTCCTGTCTTATTTTAACAAGATCTGCCTTACTCCAACAAAAAGGCATCTTCTGTAGGCCATCTCTCACAAACTTGAACCGCACTGTGTTGCCATCGAGTCATAAGAACATAAGAAATAGGAGCAGGAGTCGGCCATCTCGCCCTTCGAGCCTGCCCCGCCATTCAATAAGATCGTGGCTGATCTGAAGTGGATCAGTTCCACTTTCCCGCTTTCTCCCCTGTCTATCAGAAACCTATCTACCCGTGACTTAAATATATTCAGCGAGGTAGCCTCCACCACTTCAACGGGCAGAGAATTCCAGAGATTCACCATCCTTTGAGTGAAGAAGTTCCTCCTCAACTCTGTTCTAAACTGTGCCCCCCTTATCTTGAGGCTGTGCCCTCTAGTTCTGCTGTCCTTTCTAAGCGGGAAGAATCTCTCTACCTCTACCCTATCCATCCCCTTCATTATCTTATACGTCTCTATAAGATCCCCCCTCATCCTTCCAAACTCCAACGAGTACAGACCCAGTCTATTCAATCTCTCTTCATAAGCTAATGAAGAGAGATTGAATAGACTGGGTCTGTACTAGTTAGAGTAGCGCGTACAGAGTACAGTGTAATCATAGACATTTACAGCATGGAAAAAGGCCCTTCGGCCCAACTTGTCCATGCTGCCCTTATTTAAAATCACAAAGCTAGTCTCAGTCGTGTTTGGCCCATATCCCTCTATAACCATCTTACCCATGTAACTGTCTAAATGCTTTTTAAAAGACAAAATTGTACCCGCCTCTACTACTGTCTCTGGCAGCTCGTTCCAGACACTCACCACCCTCTGTGTGAAAAAATTGCCCCTCTGGACCCTTTTGTATCTCTCTCCTCTCACTTTAAGCCTACACCCTCTAGTTTTAGGCTCCCCTACCTTTGGGAAAAGATATTGACTATCTAGCTGATCTGTGCCCCTCATTATTTTATAGACCTCTATAAGATCACCCCTCAGCCTCCTACGCTCCAGAGAAAAAAGTCCCAGTCTACCCAGCCTCTCCTTATAACTCAATCCATCAAGTCCCAGTAGCATCCCAGTAAATCTTTTCTGCACTCTTTCTAGTTTAATAATATCCTTTCTATAATAGGGTGACCAGAACTGTACACAGTATTCCAAGTGTGGCCTTACCAATGTCTTGTACAACTTCAACAAGACGTCCCAACTCCTGTATTCAATGTTCTGACCGATGAAACCAAGCATGCCGAATGCCTTCTTCACCACTCTGTCCACCTGTGACTCCACTTTCAAGGAGCTATGAACATGTACCCCTAGATCTCTTTGTTCTGTAACTCTCCCCACTGCCCTACCATTAACTGAGTAAGTCCTGCCCTGGTTCAATCTACCAAAATGCATCACTTTGCGTTGAGATTGCTATTGCTAAAATGCTCCCTCTCCTACCATGTTGAACACTCACCTCGCTCCATTCTCTGTTAATACTGCTACCCCGCTGAACTCAACATTCCAGAGTATAGAATCTTCAGGCGAGACAAAGGTTGGGGTAAAAAGGGAGAGAGAAGGTTTCGCACTAATAATTAAGGAGTCAAGAACGAGAAATAGGGCAGCCATGCTAAATGGCCCTTTAGTGTCCAAAGATGTGCAGGTTAGGTGGATTGGCCATGCTAAATTGCCCTTTAGTGTCCAAAGATGTGCAGATTAGGTGGATTGGCCAAGCTAAATTGCCCCTTAGTGTCCAAAGATGTGCAGGTTAGGTGGATTGGCCAAGCTAAATTGCCCCTTAGTGTCCAAAGATGTGCAGGTTAGGTGGATTGGCCATGTTAAATTGTCCCTTAGTGTCCAAAGATGTGCAGGTTAGTGGATTGGCCATGCTAAATTGCCCCTTAGTGTCCAAAGATGTGCAAGTTAGTGGACTGGCCATGCTAAATTGCCCCTTAGTGTCCAAAGATGTGCAGGTTAGTGGATTGGCCATGCTAAATTGCCCCTTAGTGTCCAAAGATGCGCAGGTTAGTGGATTGGCCATGCTAAATTGCCCCTTAGTGTCCAAAGGTGTGCAGGTTCGGTGGATTGGCCATGCTAAATTGCCCTTTAATATCAGGGGGATTAACAGGGTAAGCAGGTTACAGGGATGGTATGGGATTGTGGTCAGTGCAGACTTGATGGGCTGAATGGCCACTTTTTGCACTGTGCGGATTCTGTTCTAAGAGAACGATCATGGAGAAAGTTGAGGATTGAGTGGGTTTAGATTGAGTGAGGGAGGGCCGAGTGAGGGTGGAG
>NW_027650566.1:0-30000 GCF_965287045.1 Carcharhinus amblyrhynchos | reverse complement strand
GACTTCTTACTGTCCATTAACACTGCAATGAAGTTACTGTGAAAATTCCCTAGTGGCCACACTCTGGCGCCTGTTTGGGTAACACTGAGGGAGAATTTAACACGGCCAATGCACCCCTAACCAGTACGTCTTTCAGACTGTGGGAGGAAACCGGAGCACCCGGAGGAAACCCACGCAGATACAGGGAGAATGTGCAGACTCCACACAGACAGTGACCCAAGGCTAGAATTGAACCTGGGTCCCTGGCGCTGTGAGGCTGCAGTGCTAACCCTCTGTGCCACCCAATAGCATTTAGACAGTTACATGGGTACAGAGGGATATGGGCCAAATGTGGGCAATTGGGGCTAGCTCAGTAGTGAAAGCTGGGCAGCATGGACAAGTTGGGCCGAAGGGTCTGTTTCCGTGCTGTAAACCTCTGTGACCTCCGGGTGCTCCGGCTTCCTCCCACACTCAAAGGTGTGCCCGTTAGACGGATTCACCGTGGTGTGGGATTCCACCTGGGTAAGGTGCTCTGTCAGGGAGTAGGTACAGACCAGATGGGCTGAATGGCCTCCTTATGCAATGTAGGGATTCTATGATTCTCTCTCTCTCTCTCACACACACACACACACTAACACACACACACACACACACTAACACTCTCACACTCTCACACTAACAGACACACACACACACTCTCACACTAACACACACACTAACACTCTCACACACACACACACTAACACTCTCACACACACTCTCACACTAACACTCTCACACTAACACACACACACACTAACACTCTCACACACACACACACACTAACACTCTCACACACACTCTCACACTAACACTCTCACACTAACACACACACACACTAACACTCTCACACTAACACACACACAGTAACACTCTCACACTAACACACACACACACTAACACTCTCACACTAACACACACACACACTAACACTCTCACACTAACACACACACTAACACTCTCACACTAACACACACACACACTAACACTCTCACACTAACACACACACTAACACTCTCACACTAACACACACACACACTAACACTCTCACACTAACACACACACTAACACTCTCACACTAACACACACACACACTAACACTCTCACACTAACACACACACACACTAACACTCTCACACTAACACACACACTAACACTCTCACACTAACACACACACACACTAACACTCTCACACTAACACACACACTAACACTCTCACACTAACACACACACTAACACTCTCACACTAACACACACACACACTAACACTCTCACACTAACACACACACTAACACTCTCACACTAACACACACACACACTAACACTCTCACACTAACACACACACTAACACTCTCACACTAACACACACACACACTAACACTCTCACACTAACACACACACTAACACTCTCACACTAACACACACACTAACACTCTCACACTAACACACACACACTAACACTCTCACACTAACACACACACTAACACTCTCACACTAACACACACACACACACAAACACACTGACACACACACACACACGCACACACACACAAACACTCTGACACTAACACACACACACTAACACTCTCACACTAACGCACAAACACTCTCACACTAACACACACACTAACACTCTCACACTAACACACAAACACTCTGACACTAACACACACACACTAACACAAACACTCTCACACTGACACACAAACACACAAACACTCTGACACTAACACACACACACTAACACAAACACTCTCACACTAACACACAAACACACTAACACTCTGACACTAACACACACACACTAACACAAACACTCTCACACTAACACAAAAACACACTAACACTCTGACACTAACACACACACACTAACACAAACACTCTCACACTAACACAAAAACACACTAACACTAACACACACACACTAACACTCTCACACTAACACACACACATACTAACACTCTCACACTAACACACACACACACTAACACTCACACTAACACACACACACTAACACTCTCACACACACACACACTAACACTCTCACACTAACACACACACACTAACACTCTCACACTAACACACACACATTAACACTCTCACACTAACGCACACACACTACACTCTCACACTCTCACACACACACACACACACACACACACTAACACTCTCACACTAACACACACACACATGCACACACACTAACACTCTCACACAAACACACGCACACACACACAGTGTAACACTAACACTCTCACACTAACACACACATGCACACACACTAACTCTCACACTAACACACACACACTAACACTCTCACACAAACACACACACACAAACACTCTCGCACTAACACACGCACACACACTAACACTCTCACGCTAACACACACACAAACACTCTCACACTAACACACACACACAAACACTCTCGCACTAACACACGCACACACACTAACACTCTCACGCTAACACACACACACTAACACAAACACTCTCACACTAACACACACACACAAACACTCTCACACTAACACACACACACTAACACAAACACTCTCACACTAACACTCACACAAACACTCTCGCACTAACACACACACACTAACACTCTCACACTAACACAGACACACTAACACTCTTGCACTAACACATGCACACACACTAACACTCTGACATTAACACACACGCACATACACACTAACACTCTCACACCAACACACACACACACACACACACACACACACACACACAGACGCACAGTGGCACAGTGCTTAGCACTCTTCCCTCACAGCGCCAGGGACCCAGGTTCGAATCCCAGCTTGGCGCACTGTCTGTGCAGAGTCTGCACGTTCTCCCCGTGTCTGCGTGGGTTTCCTCCGGGTGCTCCAGTTTCCTCCCACAGTCCGAAAGACGTGCTGGTTAGGGGCGCGTTGGCCCCGAACAGGCACCGGACTGTGGCGATAACGGAATTTCACAGTAACTTCATTGACGCAAGCCTTACTTGTGACAGTAACAAATAAAAGAAACTCGAACCGTCAGACAGTTCACCAAGAGAAGTATGGAAAGTTTCCAGTATTCGGAGCTCCCATTATCTTAGTCTGAAACCAATGAGCAAACACAGGACCCACCAGTCACGTTGACTCACTCCACTAATTTATTGATGATTAGGTCAGTGTTGGCTGGCGGTTTCTGTGCAAGAATACAGTTAACAACCGAGCAGAGATTAGAGAGATAGCCATCGCAGTTAGGCTCACTACCAGGCCCACACCTACAAAACATCAGGGAAACAAAGGAGACACTGGGAGAGGGACAATGGAAATTTGGTATGTCCGCTACGACTCTCACCAACTTTTACAGATGCCCCATAGAAAGCATTCTTTCTGGGTTGGATCACAGCTCGGTCTGGGCTCCTGCTCTGCCCAAGACCGCAAGGAACTACAAAAGGGCTGTGAATGTAGCCCAATCCATCACACAAACCAGCCTCCCATCCATTGACTCCGTCTACACTTCCCGCTGCCTCGGGGAAAAGCAGCCAGCATAATCAAGGACCCCCCCACACCCCGGACATTCTCTCTTCCACCTTCTTCCGTAGGGATAAAGATACAAAAGTCTGAGGTCCCGTACCGACCGACTCAAGAACAGCTTCTTCCCTGCTGCTGTCAGACTTTTGAATGGACCCACCTCGCATTAAGTTGATCTTTCTCTACACCCTCGCTATGACTGGAACACTACATTCTGCACTCTCTCCTTTCCTTCTCTATGAACGGTATGCTTCATCTGTATAGTGTGCAAGAAACAATACTTTTCACTGTATCCCAATACATGTGACAATAATAAATCAAATCAAGTCCTTCTCCCCTATGTACTCTATGAACGGTATGCTTTGTCTGTATAGTGCGCAAGAAACAATACTTTTCACTGTATCCCAATACATGTGACAATAATAAATCAAATCCTTCTCCCCTATGTACTCTATGAATGGTATGCTTTGTCTGTATAGCGCGCAAGAAACAATACTTTTCACTCTATCCCAATACATGTGACAATAATAAATCAAATCCTTCTCCCCTATGTACTCTATGAATGGTATGCTTTGTCTGTATAGCGCGCAAGAAACAATACTTTTCACTGTATCCCCAATACATGTGACAATAATAAATCAAATCCTTCTCCTCTATGTACTCTAAGAACGGTATGCTTTGTCTGTATAGCGCGCAAGAAACAATACTTTTCACTGTATCCCAATACATGTGACAATAATAAATCAAATCCTTCTCCCCATGTACTCTATGAATGGTATGCTTTGTCTGTATAGCACGCAAGAAACAATACTTTTCACTGTATCCCAATACATGTGACAATAATAAATCAAATCAAATCAAATCGCCCCCATGACCTATCCTGTGGCCTCCTCTCACTCTCATTGAGGGAGTCTAGGTTGGTCACCTCACTATCCTGACTGAGCAGGGGGTCCCAGTGGGGCCTCAGCCTCCCACCTCAATCCAGCCTCACGCTCTGCAATGCCAACCATTCCTGTTAGGGAGGAGGAGGAGGACGGGGGGAGAGAGAGAAAGGGGGAAGCTCCCACGTCTAGAGGATCAATATCTTACCAGCTTCAGCAACCATCATAGAACCCTACAGTGCAGAAGGAGGTCATTCAGCCCATCGAGCCTGCACTGACCACAATCCCACCCAGGCCCAATCCCCATAACCCCATGCATTTACCCTATCTGGTACCCCTGACACTAAGGCCCACTAGTGTCCAAAGATGTGTAGGTTAGGTGTATTGGCCATGCTAAATTGCCCCTTAGTGTCCAAAGATGTGTAGGTTAGGTGGATTGGCCATGCTAAATTGCCCCTTAGTGTCCAAAGATGTGCAGGTTAGGTGGATTGGCCATGCTAAATTGCCCCTTAGTATCCAAAGATGTGCGGGTTAGGTGGATTGGCCATGCTAAATTGCCCCTTAGTGTCCAAAGATGTGTAGGTTAGGTGGATTGGCCATGCTAAATTGCCCCTTAGTGTCCCAAAGATGTGCAGATTAGATAGATTGGCAATAGTAAGTGGCCTCAGACTCTGTGACATGGGTGTTTGCTGGCTGGCCAACAGTTTTTGCCCATCCTGTGAGCGGCACAGTGGCACAGCGGGTTAGCACTGCCGCCACACACAGCCAGGGACCCAGTTTCGATTCCCAGCTTGGGTCACTGTCTGTGTGGCATCTGCACATTCTCCCCGTGTCTGCGTGGGTTTCCTCCGGGTGCTCCAGTTCCCTCCCACAGTCCGAAAGACGTGCCGGTTAGGTGTTATACTTTCCCTTAGCCAAAGTGTGGCGACTAGGAGGATTTTCACAGTAACTTCATTGCAGTGTTAATGTCAGCCGACTCGAGACCCTAATAAATAAACTTTAACGTTCTACATGTAAGCAAATTGAGAGAAGGCATTGAGATGGGAGGGGGTGGAGAATGCATGGAGCTCCTTTACCCGTTGTAGTCCACGGTGCTGTCTCTCGGGGGGTTGGAGGCCTAGCCTGGCCTCAGAGCGGTCAATATTGACACTGTGGTCAATATAGACCTTCAGGGGCCATGTTCTTTCTCACTGATGTGGAGATGCCAGCGTTGGACAGGGGTGGGCACAGTAAGAAGTCTCACAACACCAGGTTAAAGTCCAACAGGTTTATCTGGTAGCATGAGCGACACGTGAGTGGGAGCTCACAGGGTATATAACGACACAAACTCAATTTACAAGGTAATGATTGGAATGCGAGTCTTTACAGGCTTAATCAAGTCTTAAAGGTACAGACAATGTGAGTGGAGAGAGGGTTAAGCACAGGTTAAAGGGATGTGCGTTGTCTCCAGACAGGACAGTTAGTGAGATCTTGCAACCCCAGGCTAGTCACGGGGGTTACAGACAGTGCGACGTGAACCCAAGATCCCGGTTGAGGCCGTCCTCATGTGTGCGGGAACTTGGCTATCGGTTTTTGCTCAGCGACTCTGCGATGTGTGTCGTGAAGGGCGCCTTGGAGAACGCTTACCCGAAGATCAGAGGCCGAATGCCTGTGACCGCTGAAGTGTTGGCCAACAGGAAGGGAACAGTCTTGCCTGGTGACTGTCGAGGGGTGTTCATTCATGCGTGGGTTTCCTCCGGGTACTCTGGTTTCCTCCCACAGTCCAAAGATGTGGAGGTTAGGTTGATTGGCCATGCTAAATTGCCCCTTAGTGTCCAGGGATGCGTAGGTTAGAGGGATTAGTGGGTATAATATATATAGAGATATGGGGGTAGGGCCTGGGTGGGATTGTGTTCGGTGCAGACTCGATGGGCCGAAGGGCCTCTTTCTGCTCTGTAGGGTTCTATGATTCATCCGTTGTAGGGTCTGCATGGTCTCCCCAATGTACCATGCTTCGGGACATCCTTTCCTGCAGCGTATCAAGTAGACAACGTTGGCCGAGTTGCAGGAGTACGTACCGCGTACCTGGTGGATGGTATTCTCGCGTGAGATGATGTCGATGATCCGGCATGTCTTACAGAGGTTGCTGTGGTAGGGTTGTGTGGTGGTCACTGAAGGCCGGGTAGTTTGCCGCGGGCAATGGTCTGTTTGAGGTTGTCCGAAGGCAAGATGTGGGGGATGGCCTTGGCGAGATGGTCGTCTTCATCGATGACGTGTTGAAGACTCCGGAGAAGATGTCGTAGCTTCTCCGCTCCGGGGAAGCACTGGACGATGAAGGGTACTCTGTCCACCGTGTCCCGTGTTTGTCTTCTGAGGAGATCGGTGCGGTTTGTCGCGTTGGAGCATCGGAACTGTCGATCGATGAGTCGAGCGCCATATCCTGTTCTTACGAGGGCATCTTTTAGCGTCTGGAGGTGTCTGTTGCGATCCTCCTCATCTGAGCAGATCCTGGGTTATGTGGAGGGCTTAGGCCACAATGTCAATGAGCTCCCCCAGGTGGTAGGCAGTCAAAATGCACCCTGTCTGCCAGTCACCTGAAGTACAATCACAGAATCCCTACACTGCAGAATGAGGCCATTCGGCCCGTTGAGTGTGCACCGACTACAATCCCCCCCAGACCCTATCTGCATAACCCCTTGCATTTACCCAGCTGGTCCCCTGGCACTCAGGGGCAATTTAGCACGGCCAATCCACCTAACCCGCACATCTTTGGACACTAAGGGGCAATTTAGCATGGCCAATCCACCTAACCTACACATCTTTGGACACTAAGGGGCAATTTAGCATGGCCAATCCACCTAACCTGCACATCTTTCAACACTAAGGGGCAATTTAGCATGGCCAATCCACCTAACCTGCACATCTTTGGACACTAAGGGGCAATTTAGCATGGCCAATCCACCTAACCTGCACATCTTTGGACACTAAGGGGCAATTTAGCATGGCCAATCCACCTAACCTGCACATCTTTGGACACCAAGGGACAATTTAGCATGGCCAATCCACCTAACCTACACATCTTTGTACACCAAGGGACAATTTAGCATGGCCAATCCGCCTAACCTACACATCTTTGGACATTAAGGGGCAATTTAGCATGGCCAATCCACCTAACCTACACATCTTTGGACACTAAGGGGCAATTTAGCATGGCCAATCCGCCTAACCTACACATCTTTGGACATTAAGGGGCAATTTAGCATGGCCAATCCACCTAACCTACACATCTTTGGACACTAAGGGGCAATTTAGCATGGCCAATCCACCTAACCTACACATCTTTGGACACTAAGGGGCAATTTAGCATGGCCAATCCACCTAACCGGCACATCTTTGGACACTAAGGGGCAATTTAGCATGGCCAATCCACCTAACCTACACATCTTTGGACACTAAGGGGCAATTTAGCATGGCTAATCCACCTAACCTGCACATCTTTGGACATTAAGGGGCAATTTAGCATGGCCAATCCACCTAACCTACACATCTTTGGACATTAAGGGGCAATTTAGCATGGCCAATCCACCTAACCTACACATCTTTGGACATTAAGGGGCAATTTAGCATGGCCAATCCACCTAACCTACACATCTTTGGACATTAAGGGGCAATTTAGCATGGCCAATCCACCTAACCTACACATCTTTGGACATTAAGGGGCAATTTAGCATGGCCAATCCACCTAACCTACACATCTTTGGACATTAAGGGGCAATTTAGCATGGCCAATCCACCAAACCTGCACATCTTTTGGACTGTGAGAGGAAACCGGAGCACCCGGAGGAGACCCACGTGGACACGGGGAGAACATGGAAACTCAACACAGACAGTGACTTGAAGCCGGGAATCGAACCCGGGTCCTCGGCGTTGTGAGACGGCAGTGCTAACCACTGTGCCACCATCCCACCCCATGCCAAGAAGACAAGGATTGGGGACAGGTGGCTGTATCTCCCAGTGTGTGAGGACTGTGAATCTCTTGACACTCACCCTTTCTCCTTTCATTCATTCATGGGACACAGGCGTCGCTGGCTGGGCCAACATTTATTGCCCATCCCTAGTTGCCCCTTGGAGGGGCAGTTGAGAGTCAACCACATTGGCTGTGGCTCTGGAGTCACATGTAGGCCAGACCGGGGTAAGGACGGCAGATTTCCTTCCCTAAAGGGAACCGGATGGGTTTTTCCAACGATGGGTCATCAGTAGATTCTTAATCCCAGATTTTTTTAATTGAATTCAAATTCCACCGTCTGCCGTGGCGGGGATTCGAACTCGGGTCCCCCAGAACATTAGCTGAGCTTCTGGATGAATAGTCTAAAGATAATACCACTTGGCTACGCCTCTCCATCACGCACCATTCATGATAGGCTTGTACTCGTTAGAGTTTAGAAGAATGAGGGGAGATCTCATTGAGACGTATAAGATGATGAATGGGATGGATAGGATAGAGGTGGAGAGACTCTTCCCGCTCAAAAAAGACAGTAGGACTAGGGGGCACAGCCTCAAGATAAAGGGGAGGCGGTTTAGAACGGAGTTGAGGAGGAACTTCTTCACTCAAAGGGTGGTGAATCTCTGGAATTCTCTGCCCGTTGAAGTGGTGGAGGCTGCCTCGCTAAATATTTTTAAGAAGCGGGTTGATGGGTTTTTGATAAGAGAGGGGATTAAGGGTTATGGGGAGAGGGCGGGAAAGTGGAACTGAGCCACGACAGATCAGCCATGATCTTATTGAGTGGCGGGGCAGGCTCGAAGGGCTGGATGGCCTACTCCTACTCCTATTTCTTATGATGCGGAGCGAGAATGATAGATGCCTCTACCCGGACTTGGGTGGGGTTGAATAGGGTCTAGGTGGGCTCAGTGGGAAGGGGAGTACGGGGATCACTGCTTATTTTGCCCTTCCTGGAGAGACGGGGGAGAGTTTTGGGGGAGGAAAGCCATTTTAGGACGAGGTTCAGAGGTTGCCAGATCTTGTTGACAATCGAGCGAAAGATTCTTGCCTCAATTCGCGACACTCCATGGAGACTCTGGCCCTGCGTTCCGGGTGGGTTCTGTAGCTCGGCAAAGATTGGGGGGGGGCGGGCACGGCACGGTGGGTTAGCACTGCTGCACCACAGCGCCAGGGGACCCGGGTTCGATTCCCGGCTTGGGGGTCACCGTCTGTGCGGAGTCTGCACATTCTCCCCGTGTCTGCGTGGGTTTCCTCCGGGTGTTCCCACACTCCAAAGATGTGCGGGTTAGGTGCGTGCATTGGCCGCACTAAAATTGCCCCCGTAGTGTCGGGTGGGGGGGGGGACTAGCGAGGGGATAATAAGGCCTGGGTGGGATTGTGGTCAGTGCAGACTCAAGGGGCTGAATGGCCTCCCGTACAACTGAGAATGGTGGAGGGGCGGGGAGGGAAATCCCATTGAAATTTTTTTCAGCTCCTGGCAGGGGCCAAACACCCAGAATCAAAAAGACCCCCCCCCCCCGGAAACCTCCCCAGACCCTTCCCCAACACCCCACTCCCCTCCCGCACACAGACCCCAAAGATAGAGAATCAAACAGAAAATCGGAGCCGGAGGAGGCCATTCGAGACTGCTCCATCGTTCAATGTGTTCGCGGTTGATCACGCACACACTTCCGGTATCCCGTTCCCCGCTTTCTCTCCGTACCTCTGGATCCCTTTATCCGCACGGTCCACGTCCAGCTCCCCCTTGAAACACACCAAACAAACTGACCCCGATAGCTTTCCGGGGTAGGGAATTCTCCAAATTCACATCTCTCTCTCCGAGTGAAGAAATTCTTCCTCATCTGAATCCCGGGTGGCTTACCCCTTATTCTTACACTGCGGATTGGGAATCTTTGGAGTTCTCCTGCCCCCCCTCCCCCCGGAGCTGGGAACACTCTCTGGCTACATCCAAAACGGGAAGAGATATTGGGGGCAGTGAGGAATTGTAGGATACAGGGGACAGAACAAAGAAAAGGAATGGGTTTGATTTGATTTATTGTTATCACATGTATTGGGATACAGTGAAAAGTATTGTTTCTTGTGTGCTATACAGAAAAAGCATACCATTCATAGAGTACATAGGGGAGAAGGATTTGATTTATTATTGTCACATGTATTGGGATACAGTGAAAAGTATTGTTTCTTGCGCGCTATATAGATAAAGCATACCGTTCATAGAATACATAGGGGAGAAGGATTTGATTTGATTTATTATTGTCACATGTATTGGGATACAGTGAAAAGTATTGTTTCTTGCGCACTATATAGACAAAGCATACCATTCATAGAGTACATGGGGAGAAGGATTTGATTTATTATTGTCACATGTATTGGGAGACAATGAAAAGTATTGTTTCTTGCGCACTATATAGACAAAGCATACCATTCATAGAGTACATAGGGGAGAAGGATTTGATTTATTATTGTCACGTATTGGGATACAGTGAAAAGTATTGTTTCTTGCGCACTATGCAGACAAAGCATACCGTTCATAGAGTACACAGGGGAGAAGGATTTGATCGGTGCAGACTCGACGGGCCAAATGGCCTCTGTCTGCAGTGTAGGCTTTCGATGGCGGGTGAACCTAAAACTAGGGGGCACGGCCCCAAAAGAAGGGGGAGCAGATTTGGGACTGAGTTGAGGAGGAACTCCTCCTGAGTGGGGGAGGCTAAATCATTGAATGTTTTTAAGGCAAGGATAGATGGATTTTTGAATGGGAAATGGATGGAGGGTTATGGTGAGCGGGCGGGTAAGTGGAGCTGAGTCCATGAAAAGATCAGCCATGATCTTATTGAATGTGAGGTTATCCACTTTGGCAGGAATAATAGTAGGAGGGATTACTATTTAAAGGGCGAAAAGCTGCAGCGTGCTACGGTGCAGAGGGATCTGGGTGTTCTTGTGCATGAGTCGCAAAAACCCACTCTGCAGGTGCAGCAGGTGGTCAGGAAGGCGAATGGGATGCTGGCCTTCATAGCGAGGGGGATAGAATATAAAAGTAGGGAGGTCTTGCTGCAACTGTACAGGGCACTGGTGAGGCCGCAGCTGGAGTACTGTGTGCAGTTTTGGTTGCCGCACTTACGCAAGGGTATTTTGGCCTTGGAGGGAGTGCAGAGGAGGTTTACTAGGCTGATACCGGAGATGAGGGGGTTGGACGATGAAGAGAGACTAAATAGACTGGGTCTGTACTCGTTGGAGTTTAGAAGGCTGAGGGGGGATCTTATAGAGACGTATAAGATAATGAAGGGGATGGATAGGGTAGAGGTAGAGAGATTCTTCCCGCTTAGAAAGGACAGCAGGACTAGAGGGCACAGCCTCAAGATAAGGTGGGGGACAGTTTAGATCGGAGTTGAGGAGGAACTTCTTCACTCAAAGGGTGGTGAATCTCTGGAATTCTCTACCCGTTGAAGTGGTGGAGGCTGCCTCGCTGAATATATTGAAGTCACGGGTGGATAGGTTTCTGATAGACAAGGGGAATTAAGGGGAGAAAGCAGGAAAGTGGAACTGATCCACTTCAGATCAGCCATGATCTTATTGAATGGCGGGGCAGGCTCGAAGGGCCAGTGTTCTTCAAGTCCTTCAGAGTTGAATCTGTCTCCATCGCTGTTCTCGACCGAACCCACACTGGATTTCTTTCCCCCCAACACGTCCCTTTCGTCCGGTTTCTGTGACTGCAACTCCATCAGGAATGTCGAGATCCGCTGGGAGATCGGTGCAGATGCGACAAGCAAAAGGACCCCCTCATTGAGCTCCAGAGTCCGGCTCGGGATTAAATTAAACTGCCCGGTGGGACTTGTCCTTTCTCCCCCAGACCCCCAACCCCTTAACCACGCCTCTGAATGCCTGCATTCCTTTCATTTCCTCGGGGCACAGTGGTTAGCGCTGCTGCCCTCACAGCGGCAGGGACCCAGGCTCAATTCCCAGGCCACTGTCTAAATGGAGTCTGCATGTTCTCCCAGTGTCTGCATGGGTTTCCTCCGGGTGCCACGGTTTCCTCCCACAGTCCAAAGATGTTCAGGTTAGGTGGACTGGCCGTGCTAAATTGTCCCTTAGTGTCCAAAGATGTGTAGGTTAGGTGGATTGGCCATGCTAAATTGCCCCTTAGTGTCCAAAAAGGTGCTGGTTAGGTGAATTTGCCATGCTAAATTGCCGCTTAGTGTCTAAAGATGTGTAGATTAGGTGGATTGGCCATGCTAAATTGCCCCTTAGTGTCCAAAAATGTGCTGGTTAGGTGGATTGGCCATGCTAAATTGCCCCTCAGTGTCCAAAGATGCGTGGGTTAGGTGGATTGGCCATGCTAAATTGCCTCTTAGTATCCAAAGATGTGCAGGTTAGGTGGATTGGCCATGCTAAATTGCCCCCTAGTGTCCAAAAGATGTGCAGGTTAGGCAGATTGGCCATGCTAAATTGCCCCTTAGTGTCCAAAGATGTGTAGGTTAGGTGGATTGGCCATGCTAAATTGCCCCTTAGTGTCCAAAGAGGTGCAGGTTAAGTGGATTGGCCATGCTAAATTGTCCCTTAGTGTCCAAAGATGTGCAGGTTAGGTGGATTGGCCATGCTAAATTGTCCCTTAGTGTCCAAAGATGTGCAGGTTAGGTGGATTGGCCATGCTAAATAGTCCCTTAGTGTCCAAAGAGGTGCAGGTTAAGTGGATTGGCCATGCTAAATTGCCCCTTAGTGTCCAAAGAGGTGCAGGTTAGGTGGATTGGCCATGCTAAATTGCCCCTTAGTGTCCAAAGAGGTGCAGGTTAGGTGGATTGGCCATGCTAAATTGTCCCTTAGTGTCCAAAGAGGTGCAGGTTAAGTGGATTGGCCATGCTAAATTGCCCCTTAGTGTCCAAAGATGTGTAGGTTAGGTGGATTGGCCATGCTAAATTGCCCCTTAGTGTCCAAAAGATGTGTAGGTTAGGTGGATTGGCCATGCTAAATTGTCCCTTAGTTTGGGGGACTCTCTAGGATAAAAGCCCGGGATTACAGGGTTTGGGGCCTGGGTGGGATTGTGGTCGGTGCAGGCCCGATGGGCCGAATGGCCTCCTTCTGCGCTGTGAGGATCGTGTGGTTCTAGGAGCACGCACCTGAGATCTGGAAAGTTGGGGGTGGGGTTGGGGGTCTCCATCTATTACGCAAGCCCTCCAGCGGGTGTGGAAGAAGAAGGTGGGGTTTTGGGCGGATTGAGTTGAATGGGAGACTGTTCTTCGTTACGCACTCATTAACCTGCGGGGATTAAACGCTCAGGCACTCCTGTGACCATCTGACAAGGTGGAGCGTCATGAGATTGAGAAGCTGGGGGTGCTTGAGAATTAGCCTGTCACACTGCGTCTGCAATGATTCTTCCACAATGCAGCAGACGTGGACTTTGGCTACACTCAATACACCCTCCGTGTTACCCGAATAGGCGCCGGAGTGTGGCGACTAGGGGACTTTCACAGTAACTTCATCGCAGCGTTAATGTAAGCCAACTTGTGACCCTAATATATACGTGTATAAAGGCTCAGGAATTGCCCCTTAGTGCCCCAGGGTTAGGTGGAGGTTAGGTGGGTATAATATGCAGGGATATGGGGGTAGGGCCTCTATCTGCACTGTGGGGTTCTGTGGTTTCTATGATCGATGATGCGCCGTGGCTCATTTGAGGTTGGGTATTTGTACCTGATGTAAGGTAACTGGGAGCAGCACCACCCCCTGCAAGCTCCCCCCTCCGGGCCACTGGCCGTCCCGACTTGCAAAGACGTCGGCCGTTCCTTCGCAGTCGCCGGGTCAAAATCCTGGAGTTCCCTCCCCAGCGGCATTGCGGGTCCACCCACAGCACGCGGGCTGCGGCGAACCTAGAAGGCAGCTCGCCACCCCCTTCTCAAGGGGCAACTAGGGATGGGTAATAAATGCTACCCAGCCAGCGAGGCCCGTTAAGGCAACTTTTTATCCTTTGATTTCACACACACACACACACACACACACACACACACACACACACACACACACACACACACACACACACACACACACACACACACACACACACACACACACACACACACACACAGAAAGTATCTGGGGCAAAGGTTTACCTGAAATATTTTGGAATTCCAATTTTCCCTACAACAAAACTTACAGGTTCCCAAATGGATAATAACATTATTCCATTCATTTCAATCACTCCCCTGTGGGACTGAGTCTCACATTCTCCCCCACTCCCCGTGGGAGCAAGTTCCGCATTCTCCCCCACTCCTCGTCCTGGGAGTGTTTGATGGGGGGACAGTGTAGAGGGAGCTTTACTCTGTATCTAACCCCGTGCTGTACCTGTCCTGGGAGTGTTTGATGGGGGGACAGTGTAGAGGGAGCTTTACTCTGTATCTAACCCCGTGCTGTACCTGTCCTGGGAGTGTTTGATGGGGGGAACAGTGTAGAGGGAGCTTTACTCTGTATCTAACCCCGTGCTGAACTTGTCCTGGGAGTGTCTGATGGGGGGACAGTGTAGAGGGAGCTTTACTCTGTATCTAACCCCGTGCTGTACCTGTCCTGGGAGTGTTTGATGGGGGGACAGTGTAGAGGGAGCTTTACTCTGTATCTAACCCCGTGCTGTACCTGTCCTGGGAGTGTTTGATGGGGGGACAGTGTAGAGGGAGCTTTACTCTGTATCTAACCCCGTGCTGTACCTGTCCTGGGAGTGTTTGATGGGGGGACAGTGTAGAGGGAATTTTACTCTGTATCTAACCCCGTGCTGTACCTGTCCTGGGAGTGTTTGATGCGGACAGTGAAGAGGGAGTTTTACTCTGTATCTAACCCCGTGCTGTACCTGTCCTGGGAATGTTTGATGGGGGGACAGTGTAGAGGGAGCTTTACTCCGTATCTAACCCCGTGCTGTACCTGTCCTGGGAGTGTTTGATGGGGGGACAGTGTAGAGGGAGCTTTATTCTGTATCTAACCCCGTGCTGTATGTGTCCTGGGAGTGTTTGATGGGGGGACAGTGTAGAGGGAGCTTTATTCTGTATCTAACCCCGTGCTGTATGTGTCCTGGGAGTGTTTGATGGGGGGACAGTGTAGAGGGAGCTTTACTCTGTATCTAACCCCGTGCTGTACCTGTCCTGGGAGTGTTTGATGGGGGGACAGTGTAGAGGGAGCTTTACTCTGTATCTAACCCCGTGCTGTACCTGTCCTGGGAGTGTTTGATGGGGGGACGGTGTAGAGGGAGCTTTACTCTGTATCTAACCCCGTGCTGTACCTGTCCTGGGAGTGTTTGATGGGGGGGACAGTGTAGAGGGAGCTTTACTCTGTATCTAACCCCGTGCTGTACCTGTCCTGGGAGTGTTTGATGGGGGGACAGTGTAGAGGGAGCTTTACTCTGTATCTAACCCCGTGCTGTACCTGTTCTGGGAGTGTTTGATGGGGGGACAGTGCAGAGGGAGCTTTACTCTGTATCTAACCCCGTGCTGTACCTGTCCTGGGAGTGTTTGATGGGGGACAGTGCAGATGGAGCTCTACTCCCTCAGCACTGACCCTCTGACAGTGCGGCACTCCCTCTGTACTGGCTATGCCAGTGTGTCAATCTAGGTGTGGTGCGGAGCGTGGCACGAGCTCTTTTGACCCAGGTGCCCGATGGTCTTCCTGAACCACTGCGGAGGAAGTGTTGAGCGGTGCTGTGTATCCATTATTCGCTTTATTGATGCCTTTAATTCATGTGGTTTCTGCCGTTCCTCGATATCGTAACACTCCAGCTATGGTGGCACAAAGCAAAACACCAACCAACAATGTGAAGCCAAGGATCTTGGCCACTTTATACCGCCTACCACCTGAAATACGGAAGAGTCCCGTTACTCCATCTGACACCCATTTTTCCCCAGCGCGCCGTCCAGCCGGTTTATCCCTCAGCCCGGTCCCGCAGACTCCAATCCGTAACCCCCCCCCACCCCCCCCCGCACCACCATGGCAATAGTCTGGTCGTCCTTGAGCGGGTGCCACGGGGCGTTACAGTGGCACTGCGCGCTCGGCACTGCTGCCGTCACAGCGCCAGGGACCCGGGTTCGATTCCCGGCTTGGGTCACTGTCGGTGTGGAGTCTGGGCGTTTCCCCCCACCCTCCTTCCCCCCCCTCCCCCCACAACACACCCCACCTCCCCCCCCCTCCACCCTGCCATATCTGCTTGGGCTTCCTCCGGGTGCTCTGGTTTCCCCTCACACTTCAAAGGACATGCAGGTTAGGTGGATTGGCCGTGCTAAATTGGCCCTTACTGTCCAAAAAATGTGTAGATTACATAGATTGGCCATGCTAAATTGCCCCTTAGTGTCCAAAGATGTGCAGGTTAGGTGGATTGGCCATGCTAAATTGCCCCTTAGTGTCCAAAGATGCGCAGGTTAGGTGGATTGGCTATGCTAAATTGCCCCTTAGTGTCCAAAGATGCGCAGGTTAGGTGGATTGGCCATGCTAAATTGCCCCTTAGTGTCCAAAGATGTGCAGGTTAGGTGGATTGGCCATGCTAAATTGCTCCTTAGTATCCAAAGATGTGCAGATTAGGGGGATTGGCCATGCTAAATTGCCTCTTAGTGTCCAAAGATGTGCAGGTTAGGTGGATTGGCCATGCTAAATTGCTCCTTAGTGTCCAAAGATGTGCAGGTTAGGTGGATTGGCCATGCTGAATTGCCCCTTCGTGTCCAAAGATGCGCAGGTTAGGTGGTTTGGCCATGCTAAATTGCCCCTTAGTGTCCAAAGATGCGCAGGTTAGGTGAATTGGCCATGCTAAATTGCCCCTTAGTGTCCAAAGATGTGCAGGTTAGGTGGATTGGCCATGCTAAATTGCCCCTTAGTGTCCAAAGATGCGCAGGTTAGGTGGATTGGCTATGCTAAATTGCCCCTTAGTGTCCAAAGATGCGCAGGTTAGGTGGATTGGCCATGCTAAATTGCCCCTTAGTGTCCAAAGATGTGCAGGTTAGGTGGATTGGCCATGCTAAATTGCTCCTTAGTATCCAAAGATGTGCAGATTAGGGGGATTGGCCATGCTAAATTGCCTCTTAGTGTCCAAAGATGTGCAGGTTAGGTGGATTGGCCATGCTAAATTGCTCCTTAGTGTCCAAAGATGTGCAGGTTAGGTGGATTGGCCATGCTGAATTGCCCCTTCGTGTCCAAAGATGCGCAGGTTAGGTGGTTTGGCCATGCTAAATTGCCCCTTAGTGTCCAAAGATGCGCAGGTTAGGTGAATTGGCCATGCTAAATTGCCCCTTAGTGTCCAAAGATGTGCAGGTTAGGTGGATTGGCCATGCTAAATTGCCCCTTAGTATCCAAAGATGTGCAGGTTAGGTGGATTGGCCATGCTAAATTGCCCCTTAGTGTCCAAAGATGTGCAGGTTAGGTGGATTGGCCATGCTAAATTGCCCCTTAGTGTCCAAAGATGTGCAGGTTCGGTGGATTGGCCATGCTAAATTGCCCCTTCGTATCCAAAGATGTGCAGGTTAGGTGGGTTGGCCATGCTAAATTGCCCCTTAGTGTCCAAAGATGTGAAGGTTGGATGGATTGGCCATGCTAAATTGCCCCGAGCTGTGCAAGGATGTATAGGTCATGAGGATTGGCCATGCTAAATTGCCCCTTAGTGTTCAAAGATCTGTGGGTTCAGTGGATTGGCCATGCTAAATTGACCCTTACTGTCCAAAGATGTGAAGGTTGGATGGATTGGCCATGCTAAATTGCCCCTTAGTGTTCAAAGATCTGTGGGTTCAGTGGATTGGCCATGCTGAATTGACCCTTACTGTCCAAAGATGTGAAGGTTGGATGGATTGGTCATGCTAAATTGCCCCTTAGTGTCCAGAGTGTGGCAACTTGTGACACTGATAACCTGAAAGCTTTAATACCAGCTCTTGCATGTTCCCTTCCAGCAATAATGATGTGTCAAATGAATTCCTGGTGCGTGAGCGAGGTGGTTTCTTTGTACGCCAGTGTGTCAAGAAACCAGCTCAGGAACTTGCTATCCTAGATTTGACATTGTGCATAGAGTTTAATTAATAACGGCACCAAGTTGGGTCTGTTACGGGAAGAGTCTCTTCAATACAGGAAGGAAGCTATTGAGAGGGTGCAGAGCAGATTTACAAGGATGTTGCCTGGATTGGGAGGCATGCCTTATGAGGATAGGTTGAGGGAGCTCGGTCTCTTCTCCCTGGAGAGACGAAGATTGAGAGGCGACCTGATAGAGGTGTATAAGATGTTGAGAGGAATAGAGAGGGTGGATTCTTGGAGGCTATTTCCCAGGGCTGAAATGGTCGCTACGAGAGGACGCAGGTTTAAGGTGCTGGGGAGCAGGTACAGAGGAGATGTCAGGGGTAAGTTTCTCACTCAGAGGGTGGTGGGTGAGTGGAATCGGCAGTGGTGGTGGAGGGGAACTCGCTGGGGTCTTTTAAGAGACTTCTAGATGAGTACATGGGATTTAATGGGATTGGGGGTTATAGATAGGCCTGGTAGGTATGGATATCATCGGAGCAACTTGTGGGCCGAAGGGCCTGTTTGTGCTGTTCTATGGCCTACGCCACGCTCGCCTTTATTGGTCGGGGCACTGAGTACAAGAATCAGGGTGACACATTGCAGCTTTATAAGGCTTGGATTAGGCCGCACTTATAGAGTAATGTGTCCAGTTCCAACAGGAAGGACGTGGAGGCTTTGGAGAGGGGTGCAGAAGAGGTCTACCAGGATGCCGCCTGGATTAGAGGGTATGAGCTCTCAGCAGAGACTGGACAAACTAGGGTTGTTTTCTCTCGAGTGGCGGAGGCTGAGGGGAGACCTGATGGGAGTCTGTAAAACGATCAGATTGGGTCGACAGTCAGAATCTTTCTTCTCCAGAGTTGAAGTGTCTAATACCTGGGGGGCACGCACTGAAGGGGAGAGGAGGGAAAGTTCAACGGGGATGTAGGTTTCTTTGTTGACACAGAGAGTGGTAGGTGCCTGGAACCAGGTGGAGGCAGATACGACAGGGGCAATTAAGGGGCTTTTAGATAAGCTCATGTATATGCAAGGCATAGAGTGATAGGGATCAAGGGCTGGCAGGAGTTGGGGGGGGGGGTCAGTTCAATTTGGCCTCCTGTTGGGTGCAAGATGGGCCTGTTCCTGTGCCGTAAAGTTCAGTGTCCTTAAATCGAAGCTGAAACATGGGCTTCCCAATTCTAAACAAATTAAACTCCCAACGTATGAGGCAGGAGGTGGCCCAGAGATGAGCTGGGTGACTTTATAGGAAGGTATGATGGCGGATAGGCACTGGCTAACAGTTTCGGACAGAACTGATACAATCTCGTCTGGCAGCAAAACACCAAGCGAGATGGCTTAAGAGAGAGAGAGAGAGAGAGACATAAGAAATAAGCGCGGATTCATTCCAAAGAGGAGATGTGTAACGTTACGAGAAAAAAGGAGCAAGGCGAGGATTGGGAATCTGCCCAAGGAGGGGAAAGTTATTGGGGAGAAAATGGGGTACCAAGGATGAGCCCGCACTAACGCAAAAACAGACAGTAAACGCTTCGAAAAGTATGCAATGAGAAAAAAGGTTGCTGTCCGAAACGGGAGCATTTATACACATGCACAGGAGAACGCAGAGTAATTAAACAAACGCTTAGACACGTCTTCACTGAGAAAGGGCAAAGATATTAATGATCGTATATCTCTATTAGTGATCACGTATCTCTATTAGTGATCGTGTGTCTCTATTAGTGATCGTGTATCTCTATTAGTGATCACGTATCTCTATTAGTGATCGTGTGTCTCTATTAGTGATCGTGTGTCTCTATTAGTGATCCCGTATCTCTATTAGTGATCACGTATCTCTATTAGTGATCGTGTGTCTCTATTAGTGATCATGTATCTCTATTAGTGATCGTGTGTCTCTATTAGTGATCACGTATCTCTATTAGTGATCACGTATCTCTATTAATGATCATGTATCTCTATTAGTGATCACGTGTCTCTATTAGTGATCACGTATCTCTATTAGTGATCGTGTATCTCTATTAGTGATCGTGTGTCTCTATTAGTGATCGTGTGTCTCTATTAGTGATCATGTATCTCTATTAATGATCATGTGTCTCTATTAGTGATCGTGTATCTCTATTAGTGATCGTGTATCTCTATTAGTGATCGTGTGTCTCTATTAGTGATCGTGTGTCTCTATTAGTGATCATGTATCTCTATTAATGATCATGTGTCTCTATTAGTGATCGTGTATCTCTATTAGTGATCGTGTATCTCTATTAGTGATCGTGTGTCTCTATTAGTGATCGTGTGTCTCTATTAGTGATCATGTATCTCTATTAGTGATCGTGTGTCTCTATTAGTGATGGTGTATCTCTATTAGTGATCACGTGTCTCTATTAGTGATCACGTGTCTATATTAGTGATCGTGTGTCTCTATTAGTGATCGTGTATCTCTATTAGTGATCGTGTATCTCTATTAGTGATCACGTATCTCTATTAGTGATCGTGTGTCTCTATTAGTGATCGTGTGTCTCTATTAGTGATCGTGTATCTCTATTAGTGATCACGTATCTCTATTAGTGATCGTGTGTCTCTATTAGTGATCGTGTATCTCTATTAGTGATCGTGTGTCTCTATTAGTGATCATGTGTCTCTATTAGTGGTCACGTGTCTCTATTAGTGATCGTGTGTCTCTATTAGTGATCGTGTGTCTCTGTTAGTGATCACGTGTCTCTATTAGTGGTCACGTGTCTCTATTAGTGGTCACGTGTCTCTATTAGTGATCGTGTATCTCTATTAGTGATCGTGTGTCTCTATTAGTGATCACGTGTCTCTATTAGTGGTCACGTGTCTCTATTAGTGGTCACGTGTCTCTATTAGTGATCGTGTATCTCTATTAGTGATCGTGGTGTCTCTATTAGTGGTCACGTGTCTCTATTAGTGATCGTGTGTCTCTATTAGTGGTCACGTGTCTCTATTAGTGATCGTGTGTCTCTATTAGTGATCGTGTGTCTCTATTAGTGATCACGTGTCTCTATTAGTGGTCACGTGTCTCTATTAGTGGTCACGTGTCTCTATTAGTGGTCACGTGTCTCTATTAGTGATCGTGTGTCTCTATTAGTGATCACGTGTCTCTATTAGTGATCACGTGTCTCTATTAGTGGTCACGTGTCTCTATTAGTGGTCACGTGTCTCTATTAGTGATCGTGTATCTCTATTAGTGATCGTGTGTCTCTATTAGTGGTCACGTGTCTCTATTAGTGATCGTGTGTCTCTATTAGTGATCGTGTATCTCTATTAGTGATCGTGTGTCTCTATTAGTGATCACGTGTCTCTATTAGTGGTCACGTGTCTCTATTAGTGGTCACGTGTCTCTATTAGTGATCGTGTGTCTCTATTAGTGATCGTGTGTCTCTATTAGTGATCACGTGTCTCTATTAGTGGTCACGTGTCTCTATTAGTGGTCACGTGTCTCTATTAGTGATCATGTATCTCTATTAGTGATCATGTATCTCTATTAGTGATCGTGTATCTCTATTAGTGATCGTGTGTCTCTATTAGTGATCGTGTGTCTCTATTAGTGATCATGTGTCTCTATTAGTGATCGTGTGTCTCTATTAGTGATCATGTATCTCTATTAGTGATCGTGTGTCTCTATTAGTGATCGTGTGTCTCTATTAGTGATCGTGTATCTCTATTAGTGATCGTGTATCTCTATTAGTGATCGTGTGTCTCTATTAGTGATCGTGTATCTCTATTAGTGATCGTGTATCTCTATTAGTGATCCATTAGTGACCCATTCGCGGCCTACACGTGATCCATGAGGGAATCTGTGGCTCTGGTCAAGCTAAATCTCAGCCTGAGCCCACTCAGCGCCCGGGTCAATCTTGGGCCTACAAGGGAGGCTTGAGGCGTGGTCCTCTTGACAACGTTAGCGAAATTTATTAAGCTGTAATGATCGAGGATGAATCGCCGCATGCCGGAAACTCATAGTATTTACAACATTCAAAAATAAGTGTACAGCATTTATAAATGTTCAGTCTACTCCAGCAGCTCATGGGAGAGACCCCACGAGGCACTCCGGGGGGTGGGGTGGGGAGGGAGGGGGAGGTTGGGTGGTTTGGGTCGGGGGGGGTGGGGGGTGGGGGCAGGGTCCCAACAGAAATCAGACAGTCCAGGAAACAGGTTGTCGGTGCAAGCGCCCCCCCCCCCCTCTCTCTCTCTTTGGGCTGTAAGGGTGGCTTTCTAACAACTGCAGCCTCCCGTCCACTGGCTGGGAATCTTGGGAGCGTTCTGCGGAAGAGAGAAAGCAAGTCAGATCTGTGATGAAGTGGAGACGCGCACACAAAACCATTTCCTTTAACCACGGCCCCCTGGCCACCAGCAGGTGGCCACCAGCTCACCCCCCCCCCCCCCGCCCCCCCCCCCCGTCAACTCGGGGCAAATCCATCGCAAAGCAAAGTGACTTCAGCAGAGTTGGTTGGTTGATTCCGGTGGGCTGCGTGAGGGCGTGGCAGAGCGTGAACCCCAGGTCACGTCGGCGAGAACGCCAGGATGGCAGGTCCTTTCTCATGGGTGATCCCCAGAGGGCTAATATCTCTCCACCACCCCCCACATCCCCCGGGGCGTGGGCGTTCGCAGGTTCAATTCCAGCCTCAGGTCTGTGTGGGCTCTGCAAGTTCTCCCCCCCCAGCCCCGTGTCTGCATGGGTTTCCTCTGGGTGCTCTGGTTTTCCTCCCATATTCCAAAGGTGTGCAGGTTAGGTGGATTGGCCATGCTAAATTGCCCCTTAGTGTCCAAAGATGTGTAGGTTAGGTGGATTGGCCATGCTAAATTGCCCCTTAGTGTCCAAAGATGTGTAGGTTAGGTGGATTGGCCATGCTAAATTGCCCCTTAGTGTCCAAAGATGTGTAGGTTAGGTGGATTGGCCATGCTAAATTGCCCCTTAGTGTCCAAAGATGTGCGGGTTAGGTGGATTGGCCATGCTAAATTGTCCCTTAGTGTCCAAAGATGTGCGGGTTAGGTGGATTGGCCATGCTAAATTGTCCCTTAGTGTCCAAAGATGTGCAGGTTAGGTGGATTGGCCATGCTAAATTGCCCCTTAGTGTCCAAATATGTGCAGGTTAGTTGGATTGGCCATGCTAAATTGCCCCTTAGTGTCCAAAGATGTGTACGTTAGGTGGATTGGCCATGCTAAATTGCCCCTTAGTGTCCAAAGATGTGTAGGTTAGGTGGATTGGCCATGCTAAATTGCCCCTTAGTGTCCAAAGATGTGTAGGTTAGGTGGATTGGCCATGCTAAATTGCCCCTTAGTGTTCAAAGATGTGTAGGTTAGGTGGATTGGCCATGCTAAATTGCCCCTTAGTGTCCAAAGATGTGTAGGTTAGGTGGATTGGCCATGCTAAATTGCCCCTTAGTGTTCAAAGATGTGTAGGTTAGGTGGATTGGCCATGCTAAATTGCCCCTTAGTGTCCAAAGATGTGCGGGTTAGGTGGATTGGCCATGCTAAATTGCCCCTTAGTGTTCAAAGATGTGCGGGTTAGGTGGATTGGCCATGCTAAATTGCCCCTTAGTGTTCAAAGATGTGCGGGTTAGGTGGATTGGCCATGCTAAATTGCCCCTTAGTGTTCAAAGATGTGCGGGTTAGGTGGATTGGCCATGCTAAATTGCCCCTTAGTGTCCAAAGATGTGCGGGTTAGGTGGATTGGCCATGCTAAATTGCCCCTTAGTGTTCAAAGATGTGCGGGTTAGGTGGATTGGCCATGCTAAATTGTCCCTTAGTGTCTAAATTTTAAAAGGAAACACAATGCCAAAATGTCCCTCGGTTCCCTCTCCTCCCCAAAACTCCTCCAAGCTACGTGTTCCACAGCCAGCCCTGATTTCACCCACACCCCCCCCATAATACAACCCTCTCTCCCGACCTCCAAATACCCACTTCACCATCGAGCTCAATCTCTCCCAGGCACAGTGGGGATGAACAGTTCTCCGCAAACTCCATGCTGATCTGTGACACTCCCCGCTCGGAGCAAAAGCTTTGCTCTGCCCCCTCGCGACTGTCCAATCTTCTTCTATTTCCAGCACAGACACAGGCCATTCAGTCCATCTGCTCCGGTGCTGGTGTTTCTGCCAGCCTCCACCTACCCCCCCCTCTTTATCTTACCCTATCAGCAGGTTCCTCTATTCTTTTCTCCTTCTTGTATTTCTCCAGCTTCCCCCCTCCCCCTCAATTGTCTCGATACTAGTCACCTCGATCACTCCCCTGTGTGAGTGAGTCCCACATTCTTCCCCGAAGTTCACGGCCAATCCACCTAACCTGCACATCTTTGGATACTAAGGGGCAATTTAGCATGGCCAATCCACCTAACCCGCACATCTTTGGACACTAAGGGGCAATTTAGCATAGCCAATCCACCTAACCTGCACATCTTTGGACACTAAGGGACAATTTAACATGGCCAATCCACCTAACCTGCACATCTTTGGACACTAAGGGGCAATTTAGCATGGCCAATCCACCTAACCAGCACATCTTTGGACACTAAGGGGCAATTTAGCATAGCCAATCCACCTAACCTGCACATCTTTGGACACTAAGGGACAATTTAACATGGCCAATCCACCTAACCAGCACATCTTTGGACACTAAGGGGCAATTTAGCATGGCCAATCCACCTAACCTGGACATCATTGGACACTAAGGGGCAATGTAGCATGGCCAATCCACCTAACCTGCACATCTTTGGACACTCAGGGGCAATTTAGCATGGCCAATCCACCTAACCTGGACATCTTTGGACACTAAGGGGCAATGTAGCATGGCCTATCCATCTAACCAGCGCATCTTTCAGACTTCAGGCTTGTGGGAGGAAACCAGAGCACCCGGAGGAAACCCACGCAGATACAGGGAGAATGTGCAGACTCCGCACAGACAGTGACCCAGGGCTGGGAATCGAACCCGGACCCCCTGACACTGTGAGGCAGCAGTGCTAACCACTGTGCCGCTGTGCTTCCCATAATGTTTCTAATTCTTGGGAATGTCTTCAGCTTTTCTCTTTACAAATAGTTTTCCCTTGTTGCTTTCTGCTGGACTGCCTGCTGTGGGTATAGTTTCAGTCCCTGGGCACGAGGTGACTCTGAGGTTTGGGGGGCAGGGTTCTGCAGCTGCACTCGCCCCAAAACTGGAAAATCCTGGACCTTTCCATGGTCTGCCTGCACCCCCGCCCCCCCCAGCCCGCTACGGTTCCAGTGGCAGGCAGGTTGGGCAAATACCCCCCTACATGTCTGAACTTCCCTTCCAACTCCCCCTGATGGTATTTCATAGAATTCCTACTGAGCAGAAGGAGGCCACTCGGCCCATCAAGTCTGCAATAACTACAATCCCATCCAGGCCCTCTCCCCATAGCCCCATGCATTGACCTTGCTAATCCCCCTGCCACTGAGGGGCAATTCAGCATAGCCAATCCACCTAACCTACACATCTTTGGACACTAAGGGGCAATTTAGCATGGCCAATCCACCTAACCTGCACATCTTTGGACACTAAGGGGCAATTTAGCATGGCCAATCCACCTAACCTACACATCTTTGGACACTAAGGGGCAATTTAGCATGGCCAATCCACCTAACCTGCACATCTTTGGACACTAAGGGGCAAATTAGAATGGCCACCTACCTAACCGCACATCTTTGGACACCAAGGGACAATTTAGCATGGCCAATCCACCTAACCCACACATCTTTAGACACTAAGGGGCAATTTAGCATGGCCAATCCACCTAACCTGCACATCTTTGGACACTAAGGGGCAATTTAGCATGGCCAATCCACCTAACCTGCACATCTTTGGACACTGAGGGGGCAATTTCGCATGGCTATTCCACCTAACCTGCACATCTTTGGACACTAAGGGGCAATTTAGAATGGCCATCTACCTAACCGCACATCTTTGGACACTAAGGGGCAATTTAGCATGGCCAATCCACCTAACCTGCACATCTTTGGACACTAAGGGACAATTTAGCATGGCCAATCCACCTAACCCACACATCTTTAGACACTAAGGGGCAATTTAGAATGGCCAATCCACCTAACCTACACATCTTTGGACACTAAGGGGCAATTTAGCATGGCCAATCCACCTAACCTACACATCTTTGGACACTAAGGGGCAATTTAGCATGGCCAATCCACCTAACCTGCACATCTTTGGACACTAAGGGACAATTTAGCATGGCCAATCCACCTAACCTGCACATCTTTGGACACTAAGGGACAATTTAGCATGGCCAATCCACCTAACCTGCACATCTTTGGACACTAAGGGGCAATTTAGCATGGCCAATCCATCTAACTTGCACATCTTTGGACTCTGATAAGTGCGAGGCGATGAAGTAACAAGATGAGGGACTATTGAATGAATGGCAGGACACTGGGAGGCTCAGAGGAACAGAGGGATCTTGGAGTATTTATTTCCAGATCCCTCAGGGCAACAGAGCTCGTGGATAGGATAGTGGAGAAGGTATATGGGGACACACACTTTTATCAGTCATGGTATAGAGTGTAAGAGTAAGGAGGTGATGTTGGGGGCTGTACAGAGTGTTGGTGAGGGCCACAGCTGGAGCACTGGGTGCAGTTCTGGTCACCTCACCATGGGAAGGATGTGACGGCGCTGGAGGGGGGTACAGAGGGGATTCACCCGGATGCTGCCTGGGATGGAGCACTGGAGCTATAAAGGAGAGACTGGATAGGCTTGGGTTGTTTTCTCTGGAGCAGAGAGGGGGGGGATATGATTGAGGTGGGTAAGATGACGAGGGGAGTGGACAGGGTGAGCAGCCGTTCCCCTGGGGTGACGAGTCAGTCACGAGGGGGCAGAGTTTTAGGGTGAGGGGGCAGCAGATTCAGAGGGGGATTTGCCAAAACATTGTTTTGCTCAGAGGGTGTTGGGAATCTGGATCGCGCTGCCTGGGAAGGTAGTGGAGGCTGGAAACCTTAAAAAATATCTGGATTAACACTTGAAATATCTGAACGTTCAAGGATATGGGACACGGGCAGGAAAGTGGGGTTAGTGCGATTTTAGTGTTAGTTACTGTCCGTGCGGAGTCTGCACATTCTTCTCGTGTCTGCGTGGGTTTCCCCCCCCCCCCGGCTGCTCCAGTTTCCTCCTGAAAGGTGTGCTGGTTAGGTCCTCAGTCCTCCCTCAGTGTTACCCGAGCAGGCGACTGGGGGGATTTTCACGGTAACTTCATTGCAGTGTTAATGTAAGCTTTCTCGTGACTCCAACGAATAGAACTTAAGATTTTCGTCCTCTCTACTGTTAACGTGAGCCTACTTGAGACATTAATGTGACCCACTTGTGACACGAAGGAACAGGTCAGGAGTGTGATGGAACACTCCCCACTTGCCTGGGCGGGTGCGGCTCCCAACAACACTCGAGAAGCTCGACACCATCCAGGGCAAAGCAGCCCCCACTTGACTGGCACCCCATCCACCAACGCCCACTCCCTCCACCTCCGACGCAGCCGTGTGTACCATCTACGAGACGCACCAAGGCTCCTTAGACAGCACCTTCCAAACCCACCAACCTCTACCATCTAGAAGGACAAGGGGCAGCAGATACCTGGGGACCACCTGGAGGTTCCCCCCCCCCCAACCCCCCACTCCGAGCCACTCCACCCTCCCGACTTGGGGATACAATCGGAGTGGGGGTCAAAATCAACACCAACTGTGAATGTCACTTGCAGTTTGGAAATGGAAGAGGCCACGTTCTTCTTTACATCTTACACGCACAGGTCCAAGCAACAAATCCACATCACAGATCTGAAACACTTTCAACTCTTCAGCAGGACGTAAGACGTGACCGTAATCTAAGGTCTGACGGGGTAGCGCTGCGGTTTGCAAAGTCTGACCCGCTCGCCGCTGTGGTTCGGGGGTCTGACTTCGCCCCGAGCGCAACATTCAGGCTGGCACACCTCAGATCGCGCGGTCCCGAGGGAGTGCGACACTGCCTCCCTTCTGGGTGAGGCGTTGAAACCTGACCCTGTGTCCCACCCTCCCCCCACCCCTGTGGGTGTACAGAGAAATGGGGGTGTCCCCCTCCCCCCGGCGCACTGGGCCAGCACAACTGGGACAGAAGAGTGAGAGGTACACTGTCGTCGGTGAGTTTTTGAGGATGGCACGGCGGCACAGCGGTTGGCACTGCTGCCTCACAGCGCCAGGGACCTGGGTTCGGTCGCGTTCTCGGGTCACTGCGGAGTCCACACGTTCTCCGACTGTGACTGCGTGGGTTTCCTCCAGGTGGTCCGGTTTTCTCCCACAGTCCAAAGATGTGCAGGTTAGGTTGATTGACCATGTTAACTTGCTCTTAGTGTCCCAAGATGTGTAGGTTACGTAGATTGACCATATTAAATTGCCCCTTAGCGTCCAAAGATGTGCGGGTTAGGTGGATTGGCCATGCTAAATTGCCCCTTAGTGACCAACGATGCGCGGATTAGGTGGATTGGCCATGCTAAATTGCCCTTAGTGTCCAAAGATGTGCAGGTTAGGTGGATTGGCCATGCTAAATTGCCCCTTAGTGACCAACGATGCGCGGATTAGGTGGATTGGCCATGCTAAATTGCCCTTAGTGTCCAAAGATGTGCAGGTTAGGTGGATTGGCCATGCTAAATTGCCCCTTAGTGACCAAAGATGTGTAGGTTAGGTGGACTGGCCATGCTAAATTGCCCCTTAGTATCCAAAGATGTGTAGGTTAGGTGGATTGGCCATGCTAAATTGCCCCTTAGTGACCAAAGATGTGCGGGTTGGGTGGATTGGCCATGCTAAATTGACCCTTGCTGTCCAAAGATGTGTAGGTTAGGTGGATTGGCCATGCTAAATTGCCCCTTAGTGACCAAAGATGTGTAGGTTAGGTGGATTGGCCATGCTAAATTGCCCCTTAGTGACCAAAGATGTGCAGGTTAGGTGGATTGGCCATGCTAAATTGACCCTTGCTGTCCAAAGATGTGTAGGTTAGGTGGATTGGCCATGCTAAATTGCCCCTTAGTGACCAAAGATGTGTAGGTTAGGTGGACTGGCCATGCTAAATTGCCCCTTAGTGACCAAAGATGTGCAGGTTAGGTGGATTGGCCATGCTAAATTGCCCCTTAGTGTCCAAAGATGTGCAGGTTAGGTGGATTGGCCATGCTAAATTGCCCCTTAGTGTCCAAAGATGTGCAGGTTAGGTGGACTGGCCATGCTAAATTGCCCCTTAATGTCCAAAGATGTGTAGGTTAGGTGGACTGGCCATGCTAAATTGCCCCTTAGTGTCAGGGGGATCAGCAATGTAAATACGTGGGGCTATGGAAAATAAGGGCTGGGTGGGATTGCGGTCAGTAGAAGCTCGATGGGCCGAATGGCCTCCTTCTGCACTGTCGGGCTTCTATGATTCTACAAGGGGACAACATCTGCCATTCCACAGACCTCAGAGTCTAAGAAGGGAATGAAGAATACTGCCTGGACCTTGGCAGTTTCCGCACCTACTCCCCTCTTTGTGACTTAACAATGCCAACCTTTTGAGTACATCCACTTTCTCAATGCTTCACCCGTCCAGTGTATCATCTCTCACCAAAGCCTCTCCCTTGGTGAAGACAACTCCAAAG
>NW_027650565.1:0-63968 GCF_965287045.1 Carcharhinus amblyrhynchos | reverse complement strand
TGGATTGGCGGTTGGTGACTAGTGGAGTGCCCCAGGGGTCGGTGCTGGGGCCTCAGCTATTTACCATTTATATAGATGATCTGGAGGAGGGAACCGAGTGTATGGTGTCGAAATTTGCTGATGACACCAAGATTGGTGGAACGGCAAATTGTGCAGAGGGTGTGGAGGGTCTGCAGAAGGATCTAGATAGGCTGGGCGAATGGGCCAGGAACTGGCAAATGGAATTTAATGTTGGCAAGTGCGAGGTGGTCCACTTTGGTAGGAATAATGGTAGGAAGGATTATTACATACGTGGAGAAAAACTGCAGCATGCCACGATGCAGAGGGACCTCGGGGTCCTTGTGCATGAGTCGCAAAAACCCAGCTTGCAGGTGCAGCAGGTGGTCAGGAAGGCGAATGGGATGCTGGCCTTCATAGCGAGGGGGATTGAATATAAAAGTAGGGAGGTCTTGCTGAGGCTGTATAGGGCATTGATGAGGCCGCAGCTGGAGTACTGTGTGCAGTTTTGGGCACCGTACTTACGCAAGGATCTTTTGGCCTTGGAGGGAGTGCAGAGGAGGTTTACTAGGCTGATGCCGGAGTTGAGGGGGTTGAGCTATGAGGAGAGGCTGAATAAACTAGGCTTGTACTCGTTAGAGTTTAGAAGAATGAGGGGAGATCTCATTGAGACGTATAAGATGGTGAATGGGATGGAAAGGATAGAGGTGGAGAGGCTCTTCCCGCTCAGAAAGGACAGTAGGACTAGGGGGCACAGCCTCAAGATAAAGGGGGGGCGGTTTAGAACGGAGTTGAGGAGGAACTTCTTCACTCAAAGGGTGGTGAATCTCTGGAATTCTCTGCCTGTTGAAGTGGTGGAGGCTGCCTCGCTAAATATTTTTAAGACGCAGGTTGATGGGTTTTTGATAAGCGAGGGGATTAAGGGTTATGGGGAGAGGGCGGGAATGTGGAACTGAGCAGCGACAGATCAGCCATGATCTTATTGAATGGCGGGGCAGGCTCGAAGGGCCAGATGGCCTACTCCTGCTCCTATTTCTTATGTTCTCTGCAAGACAGGCTGTCAGGATCAGCACCAGTCATACTGGTGAAATGCACTGCCATGAAGCATCTTGTGAACAGACTGTCGAAAGATCTTGACCAGAATATAATATAGGAGTAGGCCATTTGCCCCAGCAAACCTGCTCTAAGATCATGGCTGGTCAGATTGTGGCTTTAATTCCACTTTCCTGCCTGATCCCATAACCGTCGTCTCCTTTGTCATTGTCATAGAGTCATACAGTGCAGTAAAGGCCCTTCATCCCATCAAGTCTCTACCGACAATATCTACACTAAAGACGCGCCAATCCCATTTTCCTGCACTAAAGAACATAAGAAATAGGAGCAGGAGTAGGCCATCTAGCCCTTCGAGCCTGCCCCGCCATTCAATAAGATCATGGCTGATCTGAAGTGGATCAGTTCCACTTTCCTGCTTTCTCCCCATAACCCTTAATTCCCTTGTCTGTCAAAAACCTATCTACCCGTGTCTTAAATATATTTAGCGAGGCAGCCTCCACCACTTCAACAGGCAGAGAATTCCAGAGATTCACCACCCTTTGAGTGAAGAAGTTCCTTCTCAACTCTGTTCTAAACTGCCTCCCCTTTATCTTGAGGCTGTGCCCTCTAGTCCTCCTATCCTTTCTAAGCGGGAAGAATGTCACTACCTCTACCCTATCCATCCCTTTGATTATCTTATACGTCTCTATAAGATCCCCCCTCATCCTTCTAAACTCCAACGAGTACAGACCCAGTCTATTTAGTCTCTCTTCATAGTCCAACCCCCTCATCTCCGGTATCAGCCTAGTGAACCTCCTCTGCACTCCCTCCAAGGCCAAAATATCCTTCCGCAAGTGCGGCGACCAAAACTGCACACAGTACTCCAGCTGCGGCCTCACCAGTGCCCTGTACAGTTGCAGCAAGACCTCCCTGCTTTTATATTCTATTCCCCTCGCTATAAAGGCCAGCATCCCATTCGCCTTCTTGATCACCTGCTGCACCTGCAGACTGGGTTTTTGCGACTCGTGCACAAGGACCCCCAGATCCCTCTGCACCGTAGCATGCTGCAGCTTTTCGCCTTTTAAATAGTAATCCTTCCTACTATTATTCCTGCCAAAGTGGATAACCTCACACTTGCTAACATTATACTCCATCTGCCAGGTCCTCGCCCACTCGCTCAGCCTGTCCAGATCCCTCTGCAGACTTTCCACACCTTCCACGCAATTTGTTTTCCCACTCATCTTTGTGTCATCAGCAAATTTCATTACCCTACACTCAGCCCCCTCCTCCAGATCATCTATATAAATGGTAAATAGCTGAGGCCCCAGCACCGATCCCTGGGGCACTCCACTAGTCACCAACCACCAATCTGAATAGCACCCATTGATACCAACTCTCTGCATCCTATTAGCCAATCCTCTATCCACGCTAACACCTTACCCCCAACTCCATGCCCCCTAACTTTCTGTAGCAACCTTTTATGAGGCACCTTATCAAACGCCTTGTCCCATATCCCCTGCACTTGTCCCATATCCTTGATTGTTATGATATTTTAAGTGCTCACCCAAATATAAAAGGTTGTAAGGTTCCGGCCTCCACTACCTTCCCAGGCAGGGCATTTCAGATTCCCACTGTCCTCTGAGAGAAAAAGATTTTTCTCAAATCCCCTCATCCTAAAACAATGCCCCCTTGTGATTGACACCTCAACCAAGGGAAATAGCTGCTCCCTATTCACTCTGTCCATACCACTCATAATCTTATACACCTCACTCACATTCCCCCCTCAGCTTTCTCTGCTCCAAAGAAAGCAATCCAAGCCTATCCATTCTCAATGCTGCATCCCAGGGAACATCCTGGTGAACCTCCTCTATATCCCCTCTGCTTCTGTCACATGTAGATCATTGGTAGATCAAAAATCTGTCTAACTTGGCCTTGTATATGTTCAATGTTCCAGCCTCCACTGCTCTCTGGGGAAGAACATTCCAAACCCAAAGACTTTGAGAAAATAACTTTTTCTGCATCTGTGTTTTAAATAGGAGTCCTCTTACCTAGTTCCAGATTTGCCCCATGATGAGGAACAGGCTGTCAGCAGTTTGACTGACTTTAGCCTGTGGCTGCTTTCTTGGATTCACAATGAAGTCTGGTTTGTTTTTGCAGCTTGGAGCAGTGAAAGTGTGACGATGAGTGAGCTATGTGACGGCACTAGCTCCCAGCCTCCTCAAATGGGGGCTGAATCAGACCTGGAGCAGGAGGATGAGCTGGAGATCCAGGCCCAGGAGTATGTGGACCGGGTACGGAACCCAGAAATGTCTGGTCCCAGGCCACAAAGCTGCCTCCCACAGTCGAGCAGCGAATCGCAGCCCCGAAGCAGCAAATCCAGTGCATCTGACCTGAGTGTCAAACTGCGGTCCAGTCAGGTGCTGTCCGGAGACAGCAGGCAGTCAGGTCTGTTATCTCTGCCCTGGGAGCTGGTATTAGAGATCTGCTCATACCTGGACGCCAGGTTTGTGCTTGGAGTTCTTCCACTGGTTTGTCGAACTTTTCAGTGTGTCCTGACTGACCACGTGACTTGGAGAATCCGGGCGCAGAAGATCCTTGGGCAGAGCTACCCTGTGTTGGAAGGTTTGTAAACTGCACTGAAGTCAATGTTCTCTCCACTTATCACTCACTCTGTTTCATTCCCTCCACAGTCCCAGTCCCCGTCCCCATCGTCCCCAACCACCCCCCCCCCTCCCCCCCTCGTCCCCTCCCCTCCCCTCCCCCCTCGTCCCCTCCCCTCCCCTCCCCCTCGTCCCCTCCCCTCCCCCCCTCGTCCCCTCCCCCCTCGTCCCCTCCCCCCTCGTCCCCTCCCCCCTCGTCCCCTCCCCCCTCGTCCCCTCCCCCTCATCCCCTCCCCCCTCCCCCCTCCCCCTCATCCCCTCCCCCCTCCCCCTCATCCCCTCCCCTCCCCCCTCGTCCCCTCCCCTCCCCCCTCGTCCCCTCCCCTCCCCCCTCGTCCCCTCCCCTCCCCCCTCGTCCCCTCCCCCCCTCGTCCCCTCCCCCCCTCGTCCCCTCCCCCCCTCGTCCCCTCCCCCCCTCGTCCCCTCCCCCCCTCGTCCCCTCCCCCCTCGTCCCCTCCCCCCCTCGTCCCCTCCCCCCTCGTCCCCTCCCCCCTCCCCCCCTCGTCCCCCCTCGTCCCCTCCCCTTCCCTCGTCCCCCTCCCCCCCTCGTCCCCCCTCGTCCCCTCCCCTTCCCTCGTCCCCCTCCCCACCGTTCCCCCCTCGTCCCCCCCTCCCCCCGTTCCCCTCTCGTCCCCCCCTCCCCCCCTCCCCCCTTCTCGTCACCCCCTCCCCCCCTCCCCCCCTTCTCGTCCCCCCCTCCCCCCCTCCCCCCTTCTCGTCCCCCCCTCCCCACTCTCGTCCCCCCCTCCCCCCTTCTCGTCCCCCCCCTCCCCCCTTCTCGTCCCCCCCTCCCCACTCTCGTCCCCCCCTCCCCCCCCTCGTCGCCCCAACCCCCTCTCGTCCCCTCCCCCTTTCGTCCCCTCCCCCTTTCGTCCCCTCCCCCTTTCGTCCCCTCCCGTTCCATCCTCTTCACACTCACAATCCCCCTGATCTGTGGGTGAAATGTGGGTGGGAGAAAACTATGTTTGGGCAGAGAACGGTGATAAATGTGAGCGGTGAATGTGGTGGGAGTGAGGGTGAGTGTGGAGAGGGTGAGAGGGGTGAGGTGAGGGCAGAGGGGGATGAGGGCAAGGAAGGTGAGGTTGGAGGGAGATGAGGGGATGAGACTGAGAGCAGAAGGGGATGAGGGTGAGAGGGATGAAGTGGAGGGGAATGAGGGTGGAGGGGGGTGAGGGGGAGGGGGTGAGGGCAGGGGAGTGAGGGTGGTCGGGGGTGAGGGGGGGTCAGGGTGGTGAGGGTGGAGGGGAGGGGGGTGAGGGGGCATGGGTGGTGAGAGCGGAGGGGGGGTGAGGGTGATCGGGGGGAGGGGTGGGTGAGGGCGGGGGGGGTGAGGGCGGGGGGGGTGAGGGCGGGGGGGGGTGAGGGCTGGGGGGGGGTGAGGGCGGGGGGGGGGGTGAGGGGGGTATTCCAGCCTCTGTTTAAATTTGTTGCTCTTTAAATAGGAAAGGAATTTGATTGGCCAACTGCGTGCATTGAGCTTGAGGAGCATCTCTCCCATTGGTCGGGCAGTAATCCCAAAGTGGAACATTTCTCCCTCAGTGACGGACATTTTGCCTCCGTGGACTCGGTGCTGCTGATCCAGGTGCTGCTGCTGGCAGTGTCCTTCCGACTGATCCCCCTGAATGTGTGTGTGTGTGTGTATGTGTCTGCCTGTGTGTGTCTGTTTGTCTGCCTGCGCGTGTGTGTGTGTCTGCGCGTGTGTGTGTCTGCGCGTGTGTGTGTCTGCGCGTGTGTGTGTCTGCGCGTGTGTGTGTCTGCGCGTGTGTGTGTCTGCGCGTGTGTGTGTCTGCGCGTGTGTGTGTCTGCGCGTGTGTGTGTCTGCGCGTGTGTGTGTGTCTGCGCGTGTGTGTGTGTCTGCGCGTGTGTGTGTGTCTGCCTGTGTGTGTGTGTGTGTGTGTGTGTCTGCCTGTGCGCGTGTGTGTGTCTGCCTGTGCGCGTGTGTGTGTCTGCCTGTGCGTGCGCGTGTGTGTGTCTGCCTGTGCGCGTGTGTGTGTCTGCCTGTGCGTGTGTGTGTGTGTGTCTGCCTGTGCGTGTGTGTGTGTCTGCCTGTGCGTGTGTGTGTGTGTGTGTCTGCCTGTGCGTGTGTGTGTGTGTGTCTGCCTGTGCGTATATGTGTGTGTCAGCCTGTGTGTATATGTGTGTGTGTCAGCCTGTGTGTGTGTGTGTCTGCCTGTGTGTGTGTGTCTGCCTGTGTGTGTGTGTGTGTGTCTGCCTGTGTGTGTGTGTGTGTGTGTGTGTGTCTGCCTGTGTGTGTGTGTGTGTGTCTGCCTATGTGTGTGTGTGTGTGTGTGAGTCCTCCTCCTCCCCAGGTCTCCGTCGCTGTGTGCGTTGCCTGAGTGTCTGTCTGCTTCTGTGGATACACAGCAGCTTCCTGATGTTTGCTGAGATCTGTACCAATTCCCGTTGCTTCATGTCCTTCAGAATGCTTCACTGTGTGTCTCGGGATCGAGGGATCGGAATGTCAACATCTGGGACCTGAGGCACTTAGGGAAGGATGGGGAGAAGGTTCTGGTGAAAACTCTCGGAGACCAACCACGGGGAACGCACAGGGTGAGGACAGCAGCAGCACGCAGCCAGATCTCTGCATCGTGGAGAAAGTACGGCTGACTGTGTGGCAAGTGCAGATCCCCGCTGATTTATCATTGTCATTATCAACCCTAATATATTCTCAACACCCCTCCCCACTCCTTCACACAGGCTGCAGGAGATACACCGTAAGCTTGTATTGCAACTGGAGGAATCTCCAGCAGATCTCCTGGGGCAGGGGTGAGTATGAATAATCTGTCGACTGAGCCTCCTACTGGGTGAAGAACTCATTCACCTTTAGAAAGATTGCATCATTCATTAAACCAAGGCCTCAATGTCCCTCACAGACAGATTCCAAAGCAAGAGGTGGGCTGTTCTCCCTGAGGATGATACAAACAAAAAATGCTGGATAAACTCAGTAAACCTGTCAGTGTCTCTGGGGAGAGAAACAGAATTAATGCTCTTAGTCTGTATGAGTCTACTTCAGAACCCTAGAATCGTAAAGGAGGTAGATACAGAGAGAGTGGATACATTGATTTCCCAAAAATCCTTCTCTGGGGAAATACCAGAGGATTGGAAAACTGCCAATGTGATTCTCCGATTCAGAAAGGGAAGGAGCAAAACACAGGTAATTATTGGCCAATTAGCCCAACATCTATTGTTGGAAAAATGTTGGAATTAATTATTAAGGAAATAATAGCCGCGCATTTGGAAATTCAGAATCTAATCGTGCAGCATGGCTTCATCATGTCTGACTGATTTATTAGAGTTTTTTGGGGAAGTCTCAACCAGAGTGGATAGAAAAAACGCAGTGATGTGTTACATTTGGACTTCCAGAAGGTGTTCGACAAGGTACCTCACAAAAGGTTAAATCATAGGATGTATTATATTGGCATGGATAGAGAATTGGCTGATGGGCAGGAAACAATGTCTGGGGATAAGGGGTCCTTCTTCAGGTTGGTGACCTGTAACCAGTGGAGTTCCACAGGGATCAGTGCTGGGGTGACACGGTGACACAGTGGTTAGTGCTGCTGCCTCGCAGCTCCAGGGACCCGGGTTCAATTCTGGCCTCTGGTCACTATCTGTGTGGAGTCTGCACGTTCTCCCCGTGTCTGCGTGGGTTTCCTCCCACAGTCCGGTGGCCTACTCCAGTGCCTATTTCTTATGGTCTTATGCTTAATTCTGTTTGTCTCTCCACAGATGGTGCCAGACCTGTCGAGTTTATCCAGCATTTTCTGTTCTTATTTCAGATTTTCGCAGCCACAGTATTTTCTTTTTTCCCCCCCCACCGCCACCCTTGTAGCCTGCCCAATAATCATTGCCCAGTCAGATTATCTGAGCATTATACTGCTGTTAGTGGGATCATGCTGTGCACAAGCTGACTGCCATGCTTCCCACAGTACAACAGTGACTGGACTTTGAGACTGTGTCAGTGACTGGGAAGTACTGTGGGAAAGGCACTATATAAATGCAAGTTGTTGTCTGTGTTCTGACTGCAGTGTTGTGAGTTGCTGTGCCTGCTGCTTCTTGCTGTCACTCTCTCCTCTTCCTCCAGGGCTGGGTCTGGGCTCTCGCAGCCCAGGACAATATGCTGTGCTCGGGATCATGGGACAGCAGTGTCAAGCTTTGGGACATGAATTCAGAGGGGGCAGCAGTCCGGGACATCAGGTAGTGGCAGCTTCTCTGTAATTTCCCCAGCAGAAGATTTTTGTTTATTAAGACAGGAATTGAATAGAAGATTAGGAGAGGTTATGTTTCAGTTACGTGGGACATTGGTGAGACCATGAACAGAGTAGTGTCTGCAGTACTGGTCTCTTATTTAAGGAAAGATCTGAATGTGTTGGAAGCTGTTCAGAGCAGGTTTACTAGAATGATGCCTGGAATGGGTGGATTATCTTGTCAGGAAAGGTTGGAGTATCTGCTGGAGTTTGAGAGGTGACTTCATTGGAAGATATGATCGTGAGGGGTATCGACAGCGTGGGAAAATCGAGAACCTGGGGGTTACTATTTAAAAATAATGGATCGAGTTGTCTTTTCAGCTGGAGAAGATACAAGGCCAACCTTTCCAACCCTTCCTCATAAATACCCCCACAATAAATTCCACTGCGCTCTTAGCTTTGTTAGTGACCTGCTGTACCTGTACACCAGCCTTTTGTGATTCATGCACTAAGGCACCCAGGTCCCTCTGTATCCCAGAACTCTGCAATCCCTCAACATTTAGATGCCATCTGAATAAAGAACAAAGAAAATTACAGCACAGGAACAGGCCCTTCGACCCTCCAAGCCTACACTGACCATGCTGCCCGACTTAACTAAAACCCCCTACCCTTCCAGGGCCCATAGCCCTCTATTCCCATCCTATTCATGTACTTGTCAAGACACCCCTTAAAAGTCACTATTGTATCCGCTTCCACTACCTCCCCCGGCAAACAATTCTAGGCATCCACTACTCTGTGTAAAAAATCTGCCTCGTATATCTCCTTTAAATCTTGTCCCTCGCACCTTAAACCTGTGCCCCCAAGTAATTGATTCTTCCACCGTGGAAAAAAGCTTCTGACTATCCACTCTGTGCATGCCTCTTATAATCTTGTAGACTTCTGTCTCTCCTTGGTCCAGTGAGAACAAACCAGGTTTCTCCAACCTCTCCTCATAGCTAATGCCCTCCATACCAGGTGACATCCTGGTAAATCTTTTCTGTACCCTCTCCAATGCCTCCACATCCTTCTGGTAGTGTGGCGAACAGAATTGAACACTATATTCCAAGTGCAGCCTAACTAAGGTTCTATAAAGCTGTAACATGACTTGCCAATTTTTAAACTCAGTACCCTGGCCGATGAAGGCAAGCATGCCATATGCCTTCTTGACTCCCTTCTCCACCTGCATTGCCACTTTCAGTGACCTGTGTACCTGTACACCCAGATCCCTCTGCCTACCAATACTCCTAAGGGTTCTGCCACTTACTGTGTATTTCCTATCTGTATTAGACCTTCCAAAATGCATTACCTCACATTTGTCTGGATTAAACTCCATCTGCCATCTCTCCGCCCAAGTCTCCAACCGATCTATATCCTGCTGTATCCTCTGATGGTCCTCATCGCTATCCACAAATCCACCAACCTTTGTGCTTCCTTTTTATTCTTCCTGTTAGAATGGGCAGCCCACATTGAACTCCATTTGCCTGGTCTTTGCCCATGCACCTAACCTGACTATATCCCTGCTCGCTTGCCTCTGCTACAGTCCAATCTCACTCGCTGGGCTTCAGTTCAACTCTGTGATTCTAAAGGAACCAGCTAATTTAAATGGTCACAACATTTAACAATTGTGTCTTAAAGGATTTCTAGTCTATTCTTTTAACCTTTATTTGGCCTCTAACTTGCTTTCCTTCTGTTATCTGTGTGTGTAACATCAGGTCTTTTGTTCTTTCTTCCCTCAGGTTTAGTAGTTAATTTGCTCTTTCTTTATCTCGCGATTACCTTGTTGATTGGCTCCTTACTGATTGCTGTATTGATGGTAAAAAGATATATTTGGATTTGAAAAAAAGGAGAAAAGAAATTTAAAAATTTTTGTTATGATCAACCAAGGGAATAGAGAGGAGCCAGTTCATCCTAACCTCACTGGTCATAACAACATTATGATCACTCTTACCAATAGGATCCTTTACTATGGATCAGTAATTAATCTTTGTCAGGCTTAAAATAGCCCGATTGCTTCTAAATGTGTTGTTCCAAGAAACTATCTCAAATAGACACTATGAATTCATCCTTTAGATTACCTCTGTCAAGATGATTTTTCCATTTTTCAGGAAGATTAAAATTTCCCCCAGTTATTATAATTTCTTTTTTGCAAGTCAGTCTGATTTACTTGGACTGTGCTTGATCCGACAGTGCAGTTACTATCTCATTACTGACTTCTTTCCCGTGCTATCTCTTAGCTCGAACCAAAATGATTCCCTTGAATTCCACATTTTGATTTTCTGAACCAAGATCATTTCTCACTGCTGTCCTGATCTCTTCCTCTGTTAACAGAGCTACTCCACCTCCTTTTTCCTTTATTCCTGTATTTCCAAAATGTCAAATACCCTTGAATATTCAGGAATGTTAATGTATGTCTTCCGTACCTGTAGAATGGGAGACCAAAACCGGAGTATGCTCAGTCCCAGGGTCTGAGACCGGGGAGGACGCTCGGTCCCGGGGTCTGAGACCGGGGAGGACGCTCGGTCCTGGGGTCTGAGACCGGGGAGGACGCTCGGTCCCGGGGTCTGAGACCGGGGAGGACGCTCGGTCCCGGGGTCTGAGACCGGGGAGAGATGGAGGGTGGGGGAACGCTTGGTGCCATGTTGCTGCTTTAACAGTGTTGGACTTTGGGGTGAGATACTTGCATTTTGAAGCAGCCAGGTTAAGGGGGGAGAGGGGGTCCCCTCGGGGTCTTGCTGCATGAAGTCTCAGTGATAGCTGGTTGCGGATTGTGATTCCCTCCAGTCAGACCCCACTGAGGGACCGGAACGTGTAACTGTGCAGTTTGGGGATGGCAGTCCTGGTGGGAGAGTGGAATTAGTATATTTTGGTATTTGGGGTGGGGGGGATGGGGAGGGGGTGGGGTCTGCAGCCCAGTTTAATCATTAGAAACACAGTGACTGAGATTTTCTTTCCACAGAGGGAAGGCAGCTGTGCTGTGTCTGGTTTACCTCTCCGATGTGCTGGTAACAGGATCGTACGATAAAACAGTCACTCTCTACGACCCACGAGGTTAGATCACTGCTTCCGTCTCCAGCTCTTTGTCAATGTGATGTTTTTATTTTGGGTCAAGTGTGGTCAGAGTTTTGATCATGGGGAGGTGATGATGGCCCAGTGGTATTATCACTAAAATGTTCATCCAGAAACTCAGCTCATGTTCTGGGGACCCGGGTTCGAATCCCACCACAGCAGATGGTGGAATTTGAATATCTGGAGCTAAGAATCTAGTGATGACCCATTGTCAGAAAAACCCACCTGGTTCACTAACACCCTTTAGGGATGGAAATCTGCCTCCATACCCGGTCTGGCCTACATGTAACTCCAGAACCACAGCAATGTGAAATGGCCCAGCAAGTCACTCAGTTCAAGGGCAACTGGGAAGGGCAATAAACACTGGCCAGCCTGCAACACCCAGGTCCCAGGAATGTGTAAAAAGAGAATTACAAACAAGAAATCATCTTCAGGAGAGGGGGGAACTGTACCCCAGGGAGAGTCAGGAGAGAGGGGAACTGTACCCCAGGGAGAGTCAGGAGAGGGGGAACTGTACCCCAGGGAGAGTCAGGAGAGGGGGAACTGTACCCCAGGGAGAGTCAGAACAGGGGGAACTGTACCCCAGGGAGATTCAGGAGAGGGGGAACTGTACCCCAGGGAGAGTCGGAAGGTGGGTTTTGTCTCTTCCTCACCCACCCCCCCTCCTGGCAGTTACGTCTTCCTGTTTCACTGTGAATGATTCCCTTGGGTGGCGTGTTGTTGAGGATTTAGCTGATTAAGTTGTTCTGTGTGGGAGTTAGAGGCCAGTTTAATGGAAACCGTGATGTTAATTGCTGTTTGAATTCCCTGCAGCTGGTTATCCCGTGTTATCCAGCAGGAAGCTGCACTCCAGTGCCGTGCTGTGTCTCGCTGCTGATGAACGATTTATTCTGTCCGGCAGTGAGGATCGTACCCTCGTGGTGGTCGATCGACGAACCAATCATATTCTTCAAAAGCTTCAGGTACCTGCGGATCCTAAAGGCACAGAATCGACCATAGCCTCCCCTCCCCCCCCCCCCCCCCCGGGCCACATTCAGCCCTCCGAGCGCCCTCCCACACACACACACACACACACACACACACTGCCCCCTGAACCCCTCACCCCCCCACCCTCTGGCTGAGCACTCCCCCCGCCACACACACACACACACGTGCATGCACCCCCAGGCTAAGTCCTCCCTGGCCATATCAGTCAACCCTCCCATCAGTCCCTGGCCGAATCTCTCTACCTTGTTGTCTCTCACTCTCTCTCTGTCTCTCCTCTCAGTTGGACTCCTACCTGTTAACCATGTCGTACACTCCGGGTGAGCTGTGGGCTGGCGACAAGTGGGGTCTGGTCCATGTCTTTGACCAACAGGATGGCAGCTTCCAGCACGCCAAGGTAGGGCCCAGTGCCTCGGGGGGGCAGGGGGTGGGAACGTTCCTTACACAAGGTGCTGAGCTGTGAGGGATTATAGAGTGACGGCAATCACGGCAGCAGCCATTGGCTGAGCTGTCAGTCGGTCTGTCTGAGTAACCAGTCCTTTCTCTTTCTCTTAGTGTTTTAACGTCGGACATCGTTCACAGCTCACTGGAATCAGACATTCTCTCGGCACCTTGTACACTTCCTCAACAGATAAAACAGTTAAGGTAAGCCATAGCAGCACAAAGAGAGACCGTTCGGCCCATCGTGTCTGTGCCGGTCTCTGGATCTGACCTGTGGCAGTTACATGGGCTGAAGTGTTAGCTCTGTCCCTCGGCAGACACACACACACGGCTCTGAGGGTATATCATCCTCTGCGGTTTGCTGGGACTGGGATAGGGAGTGATAGTAACAGTAGGAGCAGGCCATTTGGCCCATCGAGCCTGCACCAATAACAATCCCACTCAGGCCCCATCCCATAACCAAACATATTTATCCTAGCTAGTCCCCCTAACATTAAGAGGCAATTTAGCACGGCCAGTCCACTTATCCCACACGTCTTTCAGACTGTGGGAGGAAACTGGAGCACCCGGAAGAAACCCACGCAGACACGGGGAGAATGTGCAGACTTCACACAGACAGTGACCCAGGCTGGGAATCGAACCCAGCTCCCTGGTGCTGTGAGGCGGCAGTGCTAACCACTGTGCCACCCTTAAATTCCCTCTTAAATGATTTGGCTGTAATTTGAAGATGGTTTTGCCTTTATCCTGGGTCTTTTACCCATTTTAAACACCTCAAGCTGATTGTTATTCATTCCTCTCCATGCGACAGAGTCTGTGCAAACTGTCCTCAGTGTTTAACTCTGAGTGCTGTTCCACAGCTCCGGCATGGTGAGGCTGGGGACTGGTTGAGTGGGGTTTGTTTGCAATAGTGTACTAATCAGGATGGGTGTTATCTCTCTGTCCCTCTCTCTCTCTCTCTCTCTCTGTCCCTCTGTCTCTCTCTCTCTCTCTCTATCTGTCTCTCTCCAGGTCCATGTGCCTACAGAACCTCCTAATACACTTTTCACTTTGCCCCATGGAGATGTGGTGAATGGGGTAAGTACAGTCAGTCTGTGTGTGCTGTGGGTTTGGGGTACAGTCAGTCTGTGTGTGCTGTGGGTTTGGGGTACAGTCAGTCTGTGTGTGCTGTGGGTTTGGGGTACAGTCAGTCTGTGTGTGCTGTGGGTTTGGAGTACAGTCAGTCTGTGTGTGCTGTGGGTTTGGAGTACAGTCAGTCTGTGTGTGCTGTGGGTTTGGGGTACAGTTAGTCTGTGTGTGCTGTGGGTTTGGAGTACAGTCAGTCTGTGTGTGCTGTGGGTTTGGAGTACAGTCAGTCTGTGTGTGCTGTGGGTTCGGGGTACAGTCAGTCTGTGTGTGCTGTGGGTTCGGGGTACAGTCAGTCTGTGTGTGCTGTGGGTTTGGGGTACAGTCAGTCTGTGTGTGCTGTGGGTTTGGGGTACAGTCAGTCTGTGTGCGCTGTGGGTTTGGAGTACAGTCAGTCTGTGTATGCTGTGGGTTTGGGGTACAGTCAGTCTGTGTGTGCTGTGGGTTTGGGGTACAGTCAGTCTGTGTGCGCTGTGGGTTTGGAGTACAGTCAGTCTGTGTGTGCTGTGGGTTCGGGGTACAGTCAGTCTGTGTATGCTGTGGGTTTGGAGTACAGTCAGTCTGTGTGTGCTGTGGGTTTGGGGTACAGTCAGTCTGTGTGTGCTGTGGGTTTGGAGTCCCTGTTTCCTTGCTGGAACTGTAGGCCCCTCCGTCACCCTGGAGATAGGTTTGGGGTGGGAGGTTCCGCTCATACAGTACAGGAGGAACCAGACACTCAGACAGGAGAGGGGAAGGCAATCAGCCTTTATTCATACAGAAGCAGTGAGGGAGCTCACACACAGGCTCAGGCTCTGATACTCCGATAGTCAGCCTGTCTGCTCACAGATAAAAATTAGCCTCTAGGGTCAATGCCTTGAGAGGAGGAAGTTTTTACTGCTGGATCCCACATTCAGAGATGGTGGGGGTGGGGGGGGCGGTGAGAGAGAGTTTGTAACTCTGTACTCCAGAAGGGAGTCTGTAGCCCCTGGGTCCAGTGCCTTGGTTTGCAGGTGAGAGGATTGGCAGCGTGCTGAGCTGTGTGTTTGCTGGGGTGGTGGGGGGGAGCCATGTGTTGTTGGGGGTTGTGTTGGGGTGGGGGGAGCAATGTATTTCCCGGGGGGGGACCTGTGCATTTGCAGGAGGGGGAGAGCTGAATGCTTTGCGCTGTGGGGATGGTGCTGGGAATGTTAATAAGGAATGTGATATTCCCTGTTGTAGATCAGTGTGGAGGGGGACGTGCTGGCAGCAGCTTCTGGATCTATGTCTGTGGAAATCTGGAGGAGAACAAAGTGACGAGGAGCTGGGCGAGTGGTTGGACTTGTCGAGAGAGTGCGAAAGGAGTCGCCCGTCAGTCTGTCCACTGGTCTACACACAGGAAACGGGTACTCTGGAAATCCCCTCCAAACACCCCTACTAACATCATGTGACTGCAAACTCCCCTCCCCCAAATATTTCCTAACACATTAAATTCCTATTGAACGAGGCACTCCTACACACTGCTATGATTGCTGTCGTCACTTGGGCCTCTTGTTTGTGTGTGACAGTGAACGGTGACACAGACGGCCCTGAGTAACTGTCTCTGCGAGGTCAGGTCACACACAGCCTCTATCGGTGGAGGTTTGCGAGCCACAGAACTTGCTGCTCTGTTAATTAGACAGCCTGTTTGAAGGAATAAATTGAAATTGCTCGGTTGATGCCACAGTGCAGACTATCGAAGCCTCTCTGTGACTCACAGAGCAGGCCAATTAACCACCCGCTGGCAACCACACTCCATAGGATCTCGTCGCAAAGCCCCCCGCACGATTGCAATGTGAAGAAACTCCCTCCCTCTCTGCTAAAGCTGTTCCCCGTGTCACAGTCTCTGCTCCGTAAGTCACTGACGGGACATTGATTTAAAGCAGGAGTTCCCAGGAGTTTGGCCTCGAGCGTCCGTTTAATTTTGGTTGGTGAAATTCCCGTCTGAACCCAAAGTGGTGGCTCCAAGTCCCACTGTCAGGCTCCAACAGTGACACGTACACAGATAGCAGTGCTGGGAGACACTGGCACTGCCCCAGGGTGAGGCAGCACACCAACATTCTGTCTGTCCCCTTAGGTGGATGTTAGAGATCCCACTGCATGGATACTGAGAGCGAGGGAGTCAATTAATGACTTTGGAAAGAATGTTATATTTATCGATACGGAGAAAGCTCCAGGGCCATGAGGACAGAGCGAAGCTGCTAATCTGATTACTCTCCATCCCACTGTATGATTCCTGAACTTTCACTGGTGTACTGACCAATAACAATCCCTGAAGCAACATCACTCAGGCTCTGCTCACAGACCCCCTCTCTGTGTCTGACATCTTACTTTGCGCAAATTAGCTGCTGTTCTTCCCCCAATACTGAGTGCATTTGAAAAGTATTTTTGAGGTGGTGAATGGCACTATGTAAATGAAAGCTTTTATTTTGTTCTCTGTTCCCCTGAGAATCCCTTTCTGCTTCCTCTGAGTGGGAGGGACATACTGAGGCTCTCCTGTGGAAGATGCAGAGTCTGCACTCGACAGTGAGGCTGGTGTGTACGCTGCCTGTACACTGTGGGTGCCCTATTCACACAGACAGTGAGGCTGGTGTGTACTCTGCCTGTACACTGTGGGTGCCCTATTCACACAGACAGTGAGGCTGGTGTGTACTCTGCCTGTACACTGCAGGTACCCTATTCACACAGACAGTGAGGCTGGTGTGTATTCTGCCTGTACACTGTGGGTGCCCTATTCACACAGTGAGGTTGGTGTGTTCTCTGCCTGTACGCTGTCTGTACACTGCAGGTGCCCTACCCACAGACAGTAATGCTGCTGTGTACTCCGCCTGTGCGCTGCCAGTGCCCTATCCACACAGACAGTGCGGCTAGTCTGTACGCTGCCTGTACCCTATCCACACAGACAGTGCGGCTAGTCTGTACGCTGCCTGTACCCTATCCACACAGACAGTGCGGCTAGTCTGTACGCTGCCTGTACCCTATCCACACAGACAGTGCGGCTAGTCTGTACGCTGCCTGTACCCTATCCACACAGACAGTGCGGCTAGTCTGTACGCTGCCTGTACCCTATCCACAAGACAGTGCGGCTAGTCTGTACGCTGCCTGTACCCTATCCACACAGACAGTGCGGCTAGTCTGTACGCTGCCTGTACCCTATCCACACAGACAGTGCGGCTAGTCTGTACGCTGCCTGTACCCTATCCACACAGACAGTGCGGCTAGTCTGTACGCTGCCTGTACCCTATCCACACAGACAGTGCGGCTAGTCTGTACGCTGCCTGTACCCTATCCACACAGACAGTGCGGCTAGTCTGTACGCTGCCTGTACCCTGTCTCAGTCATGTCACATTGAGGCTGAGGGAAAGGTTTCTCCAGGAGCTCCAGCAGCAGTGGGTGGACTCTGATTCCCCCCAGAGCACCAGCTCAGGAAAAGGGGAAATGACGGACAAACTGCAGTATGTCACTGAAATGGGAGAATATTGTCAATTAAAATAAAATATCTGAACAGATTGCTGTGTTTTCGAGGTTCACACATCTTCCTCTGTTAGCCTTAGACTGTGGGAGAGGAGCAGTCTGTGCTGAGTGGGAATAACCTACAGTACAGACAGAGGCTGTTAGGCCCATCGAGTCTGTACTAACCCTCAGAAAGAGCACATCGCCCAGGCCCTCCCCTCCGTCCTATCCCCATAACCCTGCGCATTTAACATGGCCAATCCACGGAAACCCGCACACCTTGAGTGTGAGAGGAAACCCATGCAGACACGGGGAGAATGTGCAGTCTCCACACAGACAGACTCTGACCTGACGCAGACCTGGTGCCAATGATTTGACTGTCTTGCCAGCACCTCCCCTGCCCCAATACCCATGTGATTGCCAATGTCTCTGAAACCAGGAAGAGAATGAGAACGGACCCGAGGGTCAGACAAGCTTTACTTTTCAAACTTCATTTACATCAACCGTCAAGAAACATGTTCCAGCCCTATAACCCCCCTCTGCTCCCCCTCCCCCCCCCCCCCTCCCCACCCTCTCCCCTCCTGCACCTACACCCCCCACACTCTCCTCACCTCCCCCGCATTCTCCCCACTCCCACATTCTCTCCACCCCCTGCACTCTCCCCAACATCCCCCCCCTCACCCCCACCCCCATTCATCGCCACCTCTCTATGTACCCACCCTTGTGCAGCCTGTTCTGGTTGGGCTGTGCTGGGGGGGGCTGTAGATCCAGTGGGTGCTGGGGGGTGGGGTGTAGATCCAGTGGGTGCTGGGGGTGGGCTGTAGATCCAGTGGGTGCTGGGGGTGGGCTGTAGATCCAGTGGGTGCTGGGGGTGGGGTGTAGATCCAGTGGGTGCTGGGGGTTCACTGAGTGTCTTCTCCAGTTTGTTACAGAATGATGCAGGGTTTCTTATCCTTAAACGGATTCTCTGAGGTGGGGATTCCTGTCAGCAGTGGGTCACTGGTTATGTGATCCTCACAGTAACGCATCAGATCCCCCGCAGCTTTGGAAATCTGGGAACAAGAACAGAGAATCATTGGACAGAGAGTGGGAAGGGGCGAGGGAGAGAGTGGGAAGGGGCGAGGGAGAGAGTGGGAAGGGGCGAGGGAGAGAGTGGGAAGGGGCGAGGGAGAGAGTGGGAAGGGGCGAGGGAGAGAGTGGGAAGGGGCGAGGGAGAGAGTGGGAAGGGGCGAGGGAGAGAGTGGGAAGGGGCGAGGGAGAGAGTGGGAAGGGGCGAGGGAGAGAGTGGGAAGGGGCGAGGGAGAGAGTGGGAAGGGGCGAGGGAGAGAGTGGGAAGGGGCGAGGGAGAGAGTGGGAAGGGGCGAGGGAGAGAGTGGGAAGGGGCGAGGGAGAGAGTGGGAAGGGGCGAGGGAGAGAGTGGGAAGGGGCGAGGGAGAGAGTGGGAAGGGGCGAGGGAGAGAGTGGGAAGGGGCGAGGGAGAGAGTGGGAGAGGAAGGAGGGAGGGGGGAGTTTCAGGAAGGTGGTAGGGAGTGTGAGGAGGGAAGGGAGAGGGGGAGGGAGAAAGGGGAGGGGCGGGGGAGTGTGGGGACAGAAATGAGGGCGGGGAGGAGAGGAGGAGAGAGGGAGGGGAAGGAGGGGGGAGTTTTGGGAAGGGGGGGATAGGGAGATGGGACACCCTGTGAATCTCCTCCCAGCTGAGTGGATCGATCATCGTGGATGAATATTGATTATCAGCCACTCGCCATTCCCACTCACTCAGTCCCACATTAATCACTTTGATTATTAAATTCTGGGGCTCCTGCCCGTTCCAGAGTCTGCGGCTCCCTGGAGAGAATAAGCAGCCTGAACAGGAATCAATAAGGCAGCCACTGAGAATCCAACCGGGAACTGAGGAGAAACCTCTCTATTCCGGAGCTGGGGGGGGCATCTGGAACTCACCTTCAACAACTGGGGGCATAATGATGATGCAGTTAACGGAATCCGGAACAAGACATGGGGGAGGGAGAGAGAAGGATACAGTGAGGGGGAGAGGGAGGGAGAGAGAAGGATACAGTGAGGGGGAGAGGGAGGGAGGTGAAGGATACAGTGAGGGGGAGAGGGAGGGAGAGAGAAGGATACAGTGAGGGGAGAGGGAGGGAGAGAGAAGGATACAGTGAGGGGGAGAGGGAGGGAGAGAGAAGGATACAGTGAGGGGGAGAGGGAGAGGGAGAGAGAGAAGGATACAGTGAGGGGAGAGGGAGGGAGAGAGAAGGATACAGTGAGGGGGAGAGGGAGGGAGGTGAAGGATACAGTGAGGGGGAGAGGGAGGGAGAGAGAAGGATACAGTGAGGGGGAGAGGGAGGGAGAGAGAAGGATACAGTGAGGGGGAGAGGGAGGGAGAGAGAAGGATACAGTGAGGGGGAGAGGGAGGGAGGTGAAGGATACAGTGAGGGGGAGAGGGAGGGAGAGAGAAGGATACAGTGAGGGGGAGAGGCAGAGGGAGAGAGAAGGATACAGTGAGGGGGAGAGGGAGGGAGAGAGAAGGATACAGTGAGGGGGAGAGGGAGGGAGAGAGAAGGATACAGTGAGGGGGAGAGGGAGAGAGAGAGAAGGATACAGTGAGGGGGAGAGGGAGGGAGAGAGAAGGATACAGTGAGGGGGAGAGGGAGAGAGAGAGAAGGATACAGTGAGGGGGAGAGGCAGAGGGAGGGAGGTGAAGGATACAGTGAGGGGGAGAGGCAGAGGGAGGGAGGTGAAGGATACAGTGAGGGGGAGAGGCAGAGGGAGGTGAAGGATACAGTGAGGGGGAGAGGCAGAGGGAGGTGAAGGAGGCTCATGTGAAGTTTCTACACTTGAACTGAATCAGTGTGAGCCGCAGGTTCAATGTGATTCTGGGCACTTACACAGAAGTTGGGAATAGATATTTGAGTTTATTTGTAAACATTTTTGTCAGTGCAGGTGAAATGGAGAGTTTTAGAAATGAGAATAAATAACAGGTGAATGGAAACACTTTCCAATTTAACCCAGAATAAATATACGGAGAACCTTTTGGCCTGTTAGAAAGCAAGAGATTTCAGAGATCAAATCCTTCACCGCCCGGGATTAAATCCAGGATTAAATCCCCGTTATCTCACCGCCCGGGTTTGTATCCGGGATTAAATCCCCGTTATCTCACCGCCCGGGTTTGTATCCGGGATTAAATCCCCGTTATCTCACCGCCCGGGTTTGTATCCGGGATTAAATCCCCGTTATCTCACCGCCCGGGTTTGTATCCGGGATTAAATCCTGTTTTCAGCTATCTGCTCATTGCTAATATAGCTCAGTAGTTCTGGCAGGGATGATTGGTTAGTCGGTAATATTGCTTACTTTAATCCGCTCCATCCCAGCTTCCATACGAAGTTGTTCCACAGCTTTCCTGGCCTGGGCAATGTGGCTTGTGATGATCGTTTTGGACGTCATTTTGTGACACTCTGGGATCCGTCTTTGGTTATTTCCCAATAACAGGCTGGAACAAACAGAAGAACAGAGAGTGATGCTCACCGAGGAATCTGAAGGACAATTGCGAACGTCAATCTGCAAATTACCAAAAATATCTCAGCAAACGCAACAGAATATTTTGGAAATGCATCCCCAGAATGTACTGAGACATCAGTCTCTCATGCACGTCCTGGTTTAGATCCCAGTCTGTCTGACAGGCAGTGAGTGATGGAGGAGCTACACTGACACCGAGCTTTAACACCATTGGGATAATGTGAACCTAAACAAGGCAGATAATAGAGGGATGACCTAGAACACTGCACCCTGCCATTAACATTCAGTAAGAATTCATTAGCCTTGTCTCTATTATACAGGAAGAGACAATGAAAATAGGAGCAGGAGGAAGCTATTCAGGCCTTCAAGCCTGTCCTGCTTGCTGTTCAGAATGATCATTGCAGAACAGCCAGCTCAATAACCTGATTCCTCCCCCCGATCCTTTGACCCTCTTCAACCCGAGTCTTATACCTAACTGCCCCTGGAAAACATTCAATGTTTTGGCCTCGACTTCTTTCTGTGATAGCAAATTCCACAGGCTGACCACTCTCTGGGTGAAGAAATTTCTCCTCACCTCTGTCCTAAACAGTTTACCCTGTATCCTGAAGATTGTGATGCCTGGATCGGGACACCCTCACCAATGTCCATCCTTCCAGCATCTACCCTGTCCAGCCCTGTTAAAATTTTATAGGTTTCAATGAGATCCCCTGTCAGATTTCTGAACACAGTAAAAAGTCTGACAACACCAGGTTTTAGTCCGACCGATTTATTTGATAGTAAACTCACTAGCTTTCGAGGGGACTCCCTCTTCGTCAGGTGAAGAGGGAAACCCCTTGAAAGCTAGTGAGTTTACTATCAAATAAATCGGTTGGACTAAAACCTGGTGTTGTCAGACTTTTTATTGTGTTTACCCCAGTCCAACACCGGCACATCCACATCAAGATTTCTGAACTCCAGCCGATATAATCCAAACCGACTCAGTCTATCCAGGAATCGGTCAGGATCAGGCAGTTGTTTGGAATGAGGTACCTCTGTCGGCATTGGGACAAGTCAGGCCTCTGTGAACTCTGCCTGTTGTCCTGGGTGAAGCCACACTGAATATTCAGTATTATCTCCAGTGAGGACCTGGGTTTACAAAAAATTCTGCAAGCTTCCTCCAGCTCACAATGTATTTATTAAGCAGGTCCACCAGCCCAGGTCTCTGCTCAGCCACCCCACCCAAATAAAACTCCCTTTACACTGCTTAGACATTTAACTCCGGGTCTCATCACTTCACGTGGCCTCAGTCCCATCCCACCAGCTACTGCCTCAGCTCACCCAGTGTAGCCCAGAAACCATCTCCAGTAAGTGGACACATAAAACAGGCACACATCTATCTCCCTGCCAGTGCTCCTGATGTCGGAAGCCTGCTCCCATTCCCTCGTCCTGTTCAAACCAAGGAATCCTGATTTTGTTCATCAGTTTCAAAGCTTACATGTGGCTTACCAGAGAGCAAAGCAAAATCTCTAGCTGTGAAGAGACAGTGTAGGTAAATCACCGGGAATGAAATCTTGATTTTTCTTCCAGTTACAGTTGAGATGAGGAAGGATTTGAGAGAGGGGACCATCCACAACCTGTCACATCAGCTGCTGCTATTCACTGCCTCTCCCCGCCCCACAGCCCCTGTCCCAGATCCCTCACTGAATCCCAGGGCTACACAACAGGAACCAGCTCTTTGAAATGTTTCAGGAGCAGCAGCACACCGAGGGATTTTACAGTTAAATGTCAGACTTCAAAAACAAATCCTTCCATCTACTCCCGCTTGCTGCTTATTTATACATTCTTTGTTTTAAAAATAAGTTCTCTCTGGAATTCTTCTAATCCATCAGAGTCCCTCAGCTCCCATCATTCTACTCAGATGTTCAAACTTCTGTGTTTGGGATTGAATGGAGTTGGAAAGGCATCAGGAACTCCAACTGTCGAGGAACTCATTTCATTATCTCCCTGATGATGTTTCCTGTTAATTTTTAATCTCTGAAATCAGAAAACAATCCCAGGTCACGGGCAGAGACCCCCCTCCCCTGCATTCCTTCCTGGGATATGGGCATCTCTGGCTGGCCAGCATTTACTGATGTGGAGATGCCAGTGTTGGACTGGGGTAAACACAGAAGTCTCACAACACCAGGTTAGAGTCCAACCAGTTTATTTGGGTTCATGTCACACTATCTGTAACCCCCATAACTTGCCTGGCCTTGTAAAATCTCACCTACTGTCCTATCTGGAGACAATACACATCTCTTTAACCTATGCTAATGCTAGCTCCACTCACACTGTCTGCATCTTTAAGACTTGAATAGCAGGTTAGCTGTAAAGACTGTAAACTGTGTGTGACTTTATATGCCCTTCTCCGATCAGAACCTTCCACGCAACTGACGAAGGAACACGGTTTCCGAAAGCTTGTGGATTTACTATCAAATAAACAGGTTGGACTTTAACCTGGTGTTGTGAGACTTCTTACAGCATTTACTGTCCATCCGTAGTTGCTTTTGGAGGGCAGTTGAGAACCATCCATATGGCTCTGGAGTTATTGATGGGCCAGGCTGGGTAAGGATGGCAAATTTCCTTCCCTAAAGGACATTAGTGAACCAGATGGGTTTTTCCAACAATCGACAATGGTTTCGTGGTCATCAGTAAATTCTTAATTTCAGATTTTTTTATTGAATTCAAATTCCACCATCTGCTGTGGTGGGATTCGAACCTGGGTCCCCAGAACATGAGCTGAGTTTCTGGATGAACATTTTAGTGATAATACCACTGGGCCATCATCACCTCCCCATGATCAAAACTCTGACCACACTTGACCCAAAATAAAAACATCACATTGACAAAGAGCTGGAACAAAGGTTCCAGGGAGGAGTCAGATGGGAAGGGTTATTGGTAGGCAGCACAATGGTTCATACTGCTGCCCCTCGGCACCAGGGACCCAGGATCGATTCCCAGCTGGGTCACTGTCTGTGCAGAGTCTGCACCTTCTCCTCGTGTCTGCGTGGGTTTCCTCCGGATGCTCCAGTTTCCTCCCACAGTTGGAAAGATTCATTGGCCGTGCTAAATTCGCCCTCTGAACAGGCGCCAGAGTGTGGCGACAAGGGGATTTCCACAGTAACTTCATTGCAGTGTTAATGTAAACTGACTCTTGACTAATAAATAAACTAGAAATTTAAATTCCACCATCTGCCATGGCGGGATTGGAACCCGGGTCCACGGAACAGTAGCCAAATTTCTGGGTTAATAATCTAGCAATAAAACCACTCGGCCATCGCCTCCCCCACCCCCGGGTGTTCACTGGGGCTGAAGGAGCCACTTGACCCATATTGCCCACTGACCCCGCCCCTCACACTGACCCCACCCACCTCACTGACCCCGCCCCTCACGCTGGCTCGACCCCGCCCCTCATGCTGACCCCGCCCTTACGCTGACCCCGCCCCTCGCACTGACCCCGCCCCACGCACTGACCCCGCCCCCCACACCCCCTTCACGCTGTCGGTGCCGCGCATGCGCGGTTTCATTCCCTGGCTGGGCCTTTCGATTCGCGGGTGAGAGAAACAGAGACCGGGGATCCGGGCCTAGCGCCGGGGGAACCGGGGGCCCAGCGCCGGGGGATTCGGGCCCGGGGATACGGACGCGAGGAACCAGATCCAATGTCACTCTTTTAATCTTGGGGGGTCTCTGCCCCAATCCGGGGGTCTCTGCCCCAATCCGGGGGTCTCTGCGTTAATCTGGGGGTCTCTGCGTCAATCTGGTGGTCTCTGCCCCAATCCGGGGGTCTCTGCGTCAATCCGGGGGTCTCTGCCCCAATCCGGGGGTCTCTGCGTCAATCCGGGGGTCTCTGCGTCAATCTGGGGGTCTCTGCGTCAATCTGGGGGTCTCTGCGTCAATCCGGGGGTCTCTGCGTCAATCTGGGGGTCTCTGCCCCAATCCGGGGGTCTCTGCGTCAATCTGGGGGTCTCTGCCCCAATCCGGGGGTCTCTGCGTCAATCCGGGGGTCTCTGCGTCAATCCGGGGGTCTCTGCGTCAATCTGGGGGTCTCTGCCCCAATCCGGGGGTCTCTGCGTCAATCTGGGGGTCTCTGCCCCAATCTGGGGGTCTCTGCGTCAATCTGGGGGTCTCTGCCCCAATCCGGGGGTCTCTGCGTCTATCCAGGGGTCTCTGCCCCAATCCGGGGGTCTCTGCGTCAATTTGGGGGTCTCTGCCCCAATCCGGGGGTCTCTGCGTCTATCCGGGGGTCTCTGCCCCAATCCGGGGGTCTCTGCGTCAATCTGGGGGTCTCTGCCCCAATCCGGGGGTCTCTGCGTCAATCCGGGGGTCTCTGCGTCAATCTGGGGGTCTCTGCCCCAATCTGGGGGTCTCTGCGTCAATCTGGGGGTCTCTGCCCCAATCCGGGGGTCTCTGCGTCAATCTGGGGGTCTCGGCCCCAATCTGGGGGTCTCTGCGTCAATCTGGGGGTCTCTGCCCCAATCCAGGGGTCTCTGCGTCAATCCGGGGGTCTCTGCCCCAATCCGGGGGTCTCTGCGTCAATCTGGGGGTCTCTGCCCCAATCCGGGGGTCTCTGCCCCAATCCGGGGGTCTCTGCGTCAATCTGGGGGTCTCGGCCCCAATCTGGGGGTCTCTGCATCAATCTGGGGGTCTCTGCCCCAATCCGGGGGTCTCTGCGTCTATCCGGGGGTCTCTGCCCCAATCCGGGGGTCTCTGCGTCAATCCGGGGGTCTCTGCCCCAATCTGGGGGTCTCTGCATCAATCCGGGGGTCTCTGCATCAATCCGGGGGTCTCTGCCCCAATCCGGGGGTCTCTGCCCCAATCTGGGGGTCTCTGCATCAATCTGGGGGTCTCTGCGTCAATCTGGGGGTCTCTGCCCCAATCCGGGGGTCTCTGCGTCAATCTGGGGGTCTCTGCCCCAATCCGGGGGTCTCTGCGTCAATCTGGGGGTCTCTGCCCCAATCCGGGGGTCTCTGCGTCAATCTGGGGGTCTCTGCATCAATCCGGGGGTCTCTGCCCCAATCTGGGGGTCTCTGCATCAATCCGGGGGTCTCTGCGTCAATCTGGGGGTCTCTGCCCCAATCCGGGGATCTCTGCCCCAATCCGGGGGTCTCTGCGTCAATCCGGGGGTCTCTGCGTCAATCTGGGGGTCTCTGCCCCAATCCGGGGGTCTCTGCGTCAATCCGGGGGTCTCTGCGTCAATCTGGGGGTCTCTGCCCCAATCCGGGGGTCTCTGCGTCAATCCGGGGGTCTCTGCCCCAATCCGAGGGTCTCTGCGTCAATCCGGGTGTCTCTGTCCCAATCCGGGGGTCTGTGCTTCAGTCCGGGGGTCTGTGCTTCAGTCCGGGGGTCTCTGCGTCAGCCCGGGGGTCTCTGCGTCAGCCCGGGGGTCTGTGCGTCAGTCCGGGGGTCTGTGCGTCAATCTAGGGGTCTGTGCGTCAGTCCGGGGGTCTGTGCCCCAATCCGGGGGTCTGTGCGTCAGTCCGGGGGTCTCTGCCCCAATCCAGGGTTCTGTGCATCAGTCTGGGGGTCTCTGCGTCAGTCCGGGGGTCTCTGCGTCTGTCCAGGGGTCTCTGTGCCAATCTGGGGGTCTCTTTGTTAAACTGGGGGTCTCTGTTTCCAGTCAGTGTCTAACTGTGACCTTTTTTCTCCCTCATTCTCTGTCTCAGTAACTGGAAGAGCCGCTGTGACCAGGGATGGCTGGGTCGGTTCCTCCAGTTGCCTTGGATGCGGTTCTGAAGCCAAGCGCAACAATTCCTGAGGGTTGCCTGCAGGTTAAAGGTTATGATTTTAACAGAGGCATTGACTATCAGGCGCTGATGCAGTCCTATCTCACCACCGGATACCAGGCTACAAGCTTTGGGCAGGCTGTTGAACAAATTAACACCATGGTAAATGTCAGGAAGTCTACACACCCCTTCACGGTGGTTATCAGAGGTCTGAACTGATGGATAGTGGGATTGTGGGGGTGGGGGCACGGGGGCGGTGGTGGTGGTGGAGATGGAAATGGTGCGGAAAATCAGCAACGAGATGCTTGAATGCAGAATCGAAAGATAAATGGGTTAGTTACTCCTGATCCTATTTCTTATCTAAATGCAACAAAGATCAGCTCACTGTGTGAGTGAAAACAGAGTTAGAACATGGCTAAACATTGCCTGAGATCTGACGGCAATAATCAGCCAGAGCCTGGTGGAGTTAGAACAGGAAATTCTGGTCTAACTTTTCCCCCAACCCCCTGCCCTTTCCTCTCTGCACGGTTATAAATGAGATCAGGGCTGGTGTTTTTGCATGGATAGACAATTGGCTAACAGACAAAGTCAGGATAAATGGGTCAGTTCCATACTGGCAAACTGTGGAGTACCACAGGAAACATTGCTGGAGTCACAACTGTTTACAATCTATATCCATGACTTGGAGGAAGGAACAGACTGTGTTTAAGTTCAAATTTGCTGATGATACAAAGAGAAAAATAAGTTGTGAGGAAGTTTTAGAGTTGACAAAGGGATGTAGATAAGTTAGTGGGCAAAGAAAATGGCAGATAGAGTATGATGTGGGCAAGTGTGAACTTGTCTACTGTGGCATAGAATAGAAAAGCAGAATGTGATTTACGTGGAGAGAGATCGCAGAACTCGGTAGTAAGAGGGAACTGGGGCCTCTGGTACATGAATTACAAAAGGTACAGGATGGACAGGGAAAACAGGAAAGGCTGTGGAGTTATGTTGCTGGTTAGAGAGGAGGTTAACACAATGATGAGGAAGGATACTGGCTTTGAAAATCTGGAATCTATTTAGATTGAAACACCAAAGGGCAAAAAATATTAGTGGGGGTTGTATATGGAACCCCCCCAAACTGTAGTGGTGACGTTGGGAATGACATTAGTCAGAGATGAATGCGATAAAGGAACATCTGTAATTATGGGTGACTTTAATCTGCATATAGATTGGGAGAATCAAATTCCTGGAGTGTATACAGGACTGCTTTCTAGACCAGAATGTTGAGGAACCAGCTAGAGCGCAGGCCATTGTAGATTGGGTACCGTGTTATGAAAAAGGAATCATTGGCAATCTAGTTATGAGCAAACCCTTGGGGAAGAGCGACCATAACACGATCAAATTCTTCATCAAGCTGGAGAGTGACGTGGTTGATTCTAAGACTCGGATCCTGAATCTCAGTAATGGAAACTACAATGGTATGAGGCACAAGCTGGCTGTGATAGATTGGGAAACATTACTTAAAGGGATGACGGTGGAGAGGCAATGGCAAACGTTCAAGGGTGAACTGCAACAATTGTTTATCCCTGTCTGGCACAAAAGTAAAACCAGAAAGACCTTGTTTTACAAGGGAAATTAGAGATAGTATTAGATCCAAGGGAGACATACAAATAGGCCAAGAAAAACAGCAGATCTGAGGATTGGGAGCAGTTTAGAATTCCGCAAAGGAGGACAAGGGACTGATGAAGAAGGGGATGATAGAGTACGAGAGTAAGCTTGCATCTGGTCACCACACTACCAGAAACATGGAGACTTTGGAGGAATTACAGAAAAGGTTTACCAGAATGTTGCCTGGTAAGGGGTATTAGCTATGAGGAGAGATTGGAGAAACTAGGTTTGTTTTCACTTCAATATTGGAAGCTGGGGTGTGCCTGACAGAAGCCTACAAAATGCTTCAGGCGAGGATAGAATGGATAGTCAGTCTTTTTCCCTGGGTCGAAATATCAATTACTAGGGGGCGTAGGTTTAAGGTAAAAGGGGGAAAGTTTAAAGGAGATGTGAGAGGCAGTTTTTTTTTACACAGAGGATGGTAAGTGACTGGAATGTGCTGCCAGAGGAGGTGGTAGAAGCAGATACAATAGCAAAGTTTAAGAGACATCTTGACAGATATGTGAAGAGACAGTGAGTAGAGGGATATGGACCATGTAGAGGCAAAAGGTCTTTAGTTTAGAAAGATGCCATGTGTCGGTACAGGCTTAGTGGGCCAAAGGGTCCTTTCCTGTGCTGTACTGTTCTTTGTTATGGACCAGTAAGCTTGATGTTGGTAGTGAGGAAAATTCTAGAATCCGTTATCAAAGAATTTTTCAAGACATTTAGTAAACAGTGGCAATGTGCAATGAGACCTGGGTGTCCTCATACACAGTCACTGAAGGGAAGCTAGAGTAGGTGCAGGAAGGATGTTCCTGATGGTGGGGGAGTCCAGAACCAGAGGCTACAGTCTGAGGATATAGGGTAGACTGTTTAGGACAGAGGTGAGGAGACATTTCTTCACTAGAGACTGGTCAGCCTGTGGAATTCATTACCAGAAAGAAGTCGAGGCCAAAACATTGTATGTTTTCAAGAAGCAGTTAGATATAACACTCGGGGTGAAGGGGGCAAAGGATAAGGGGGGATGGAGGGATCAGACTATTGAGTTGGATGTTCAGCCATGATCAATGACAGAGCAGGCTCAGAGGGCCGAATGGCCTCTTCCTGCTCCTATTATCTGTATTTCCATGTTTCTGCAGCAGGTGATTAGGAAGGCAAATGGAAACCCACATGTAGTTTTGGACTCCTTGCATTAGGATGGATTTATTTGCAATGGTCAGTAGTTTAGAGAAGGTTTACCAGGCTGATTCCTGAATGAGAGGTTGGGCCTACACTCATTTGAGTTAAGAGGAATGAGAGATGATCTTATGGAAATGTATGAGGTTCTGAGGGAGAGTTTAACGCTGACAGGCTGTTCCCTCTCATTGGGATTCTAGAATTGGCAGAACAGTTTATAAATGAGGAGGTGTCCTGTTTAAGCTGGAGTGGAGGAGGAATTCTGCAGGGGAATTGGGAACCTAATGTCTGAATGTTGGTTTTCAGATTGAGAAGAAGTTGGAGCCATTGGATGAAGATGAACAGAACACCATCAACCTGAACCCATGTCAGAGAGAGAGGTCAGGCTGCACCATCTTCCTGGGATACACCTCCAACCTCATCAGCTCCGGAATCCGTGAAACTATCCGTTACCTGGTGCAGCACAACATGGTACGATCAAACCCACAGCCTGCTGGCGTTCCCATAGCATTGTTGGTCAGTTAGTTCATGTAACATCCTGACCAGTGCAATCACTGGGATTAGAGAGTGGGTGAACTCACAATGACCAGCCAGCGGTATATTCCAGAATTCCTGAGTGTGCTGGTTCCATGGATCCTGGCATCTCTCAGGAATCTCAGAGTGCATGTGAAACAGTCAGTGAGGCCTGTAGAATGTGTCACAGCTCATTCCCACTGTGTGCTGGATACCACTCGGAGTATACTGGGAGCCTCAGTCCATCAGCTTTTCTGGGGTAGCTGAGGGAGGGAGCAGTTTAACATTGGGACTGCACAATGACATTTGGCTCCTCCTGATGTGACTCTCTTTCTCTCACTCTCTCTCACTCACTCTCTCTCTCTCTCAATCTCTGTCTCTCACTTGCTCTTTCTCTCACTTGCTCTCTCTCTCGCTGTCTCTCACGTTCACTCTCTCTCGCCCACTCTGGCCTGCTGTCGCTCTCTCTCTTACTCTCACTCACTCTCTCTCATTCTCTCTCTCTTTCTCTCTCACTCACTCTTTCTCTCTTTCTCTCTCACTTACTCTTTCTCATTCACTCTTTCTATCTCACTCTTTCTCACTCACTCTTTCTCTCACTCACTCTTTCCCTCTCACTCACTCACTTTCTCTCACTCACTTTCTCTCTCACTCACTTTCTCTCTCACTCACTTTCTCTCTCACTCACTCTTTCACTCACTCTTTCACTCACTCTTTCCCTCTCACTCACTCTTTCTCTCACTCACTCTTTCTCTCACTCACTCTTTCTCTCACTCACTCTTTCTCTCTCACTCACTTTCTCACTCACTTTGTCTCTCACTCACTTTCTCTCTCACTCACTTTCTCTCTCACTCACTTTCTCTCACTCACTTTCTCTCTCACTCACTTTCTCTCTCACTCACTTTCTCTCACTCACTCTCTCTCACTCACTTTCTCTCACTCACTTTCTCTCTCACTCACTTTCTCTCACTCACTTTCTCACTCACTATCTCTCTCACTCACTTTCTCTCTCACTCACTTTTTCTCTCACTCTTTCTCTCACTCACTTTCTCTCTCACTCTCTCTCTCACTCTCTTTCTCTCTCACTCACTCTCTTACTCTCTCTCACACTCACTCTCTCACACTCTCTCTCTCTCTGTCTCACACTCACTCTCTCACACTCTCACTGTCTCACTCTCTCACTCTCTCTTTCACTCTGTCTCACTCTCTCACTCGCTCCCTTTCTCTCACTCTGTCTTATTCTCTCTCACTCTCTGTCTCACTCTCTCTCTCTGTAGGTTGACTGTGTGGTGACCACAGCAGGAGGTGTAGAAGAGGATCTGATCAAGTGTCTCGCTCCAACCTTCCTGGGAGATTTCAGTCTGAAAGGGAAGGAGCTCCGTGATAATGGCATTAACAGGTATTCCCCACCCTGGGACAGTCATTCCCAACTGGATTTGTGAATCATGGGTTCAGTGGGAGTACAGGCACTATATCAGGAGTAACAGTCTGTTCTCTACACAGCTCCTTCAGACTGTCTCTGTTCCTGTCTCACTGACCTGTCATCTGTAGTATTGTGTTTGTCACCAAGACACTGCCAGCAATGGGGATCCCAGCTTCAGTCACAGGGTCAGCCTATCCCAGTCGCTCAGACAAAACGAACAGTCGCCTCTCCTAGTCTCAGCCCGGGTCTACCACAACCCCCCCTGGTCTGTACCCCTCTCGGGAGTGTCTCCGCTCTCTCGGGATCCTCAGTCAGTCTGTGACCCTGAGAATCTGATGTCCTGATTGTTGCTGAGACTGTCTCTGACATCCAGCTCCCTCGGACAAGGTACCGGAGACAGCCTGGGGCAGCAGGGACTGGGGGAAGAAGGAGGAAGTGTATAATTCAGGCAGAGGGAACTGTTACTGTCTGACCGACAGAGCACTCACTCCTGAGACAGCTGATGTTTTATCTTGAATCTGGTGTAAATTATTTGGTAATTATTTGACAGAATTGGAAATCTCCTGGTTCCAAATGAAAACTACTGTAAATTTGAGGATTGGGTGATGCCCATACTGGATCAGATGGTTCTGGAACAGAATGAACAGGTGAGATCATCCTTTATCCTTTAGCTAGACTGGGAGTGAATTGAAGCTTCTTATCAGGTCCAGTCCCGAGTGTAAGGGGTTAAAACATGAGAGCAGTTTATACCAGCTTGGAATGCATTGCCTGGAGTTTGGAGGGTTGAGGGAGTGAGCGAGCTCTCTAACACCGGCTGGATAGAGAGAAACTCCTTCCTACTGTGCAGAAGAGGCCCTTCAGTCCATTGAGTTTGTTCTGACACATGAAAGGTCCTGGCCAGCCCACCTAATCCCATCTGCCAGCACTTGGCCCATAGCCCTGAATGTTACGATGAGCCAAGTACTCGTCCAGATATTTTTTAAAGGATGTGAGGCATCCCGCCCCCACCCCCATCCCAGGCAGCTCATTCCAGACCCTCACCACCCCCTGGGTAAAAGGTTTTCCTCACATCCCCCCCTAAACCTCCTGTCCCTCACCTTGAACTTGTCTCCCCTCATAACTGACCCTTCAGTGAAGGGGAACAGCTGCTCCTTATCCACTCTGTCCGTACCCCTCATAATCTTCCCCAGGAATCCAGGGCAGGCTATTTAAATCGGAACCAGTCAGTATCAGAGTGAAATCGAGAATCTGGAAAGGCGAAATACTGTCCTCCAGAATGCCCCGGATTTATCTTCAACTCGGAGGTGGATTGGTTTTTGTTTCGGAGGAACACACAGCGGATTTGGAGCAGGAGCTGAGGAACAGATTCAGGATCTGATTTGATGATAGAAGGCCAAGGGGCTGAATGGCCTCCCTGTTTCTCACTCGGGCACAGCTTGAATGGATGGGATTGATTTCACTCTCTCACCTGTCTTGAGTTCTGCTGTCCCAGCATGGAGGGAGTGACGCGAGGGCGAGTTTACTCACCCCTCCTCCGGATCAAACCCTCCCCTTAATACAGAAAGCATCATGTTGCAACCCAAACGCCCCCTCCCATGGCCTGAGAGTACCCCACCACCACCCCCCCCAGCCTGAAGATACCCCACCACCACCCCCCCCAAGCCTGAGCGTACCCCACCCCACCCCAATAGCCCTGGCACACCACACCCCCTCAGCCTGAGTGTACCCTACTCCCTCCGGCCCAGGCGTACCCCACCCCCCTGCCCCGGTGTACTACAGTATACTTTTGAGTATACCCCAGCTGGAGTGTAGATCTGGGCTGTACAGCTGCTGCTTTCAGTGGATGCTGTAATCTGGACTTGCTGCTCTGGCTGCTGTGTGCTTGGTGAATTTTGAGCAGTCAGTGAGGATGTTCCACGCGTTTCTCTGGTAATGAACATGTATGGCTGTGTTTTCCGGGATACAGTCTTTCTCCGGTCTGGATAATGTCAGGATCCAACAGTAGTCAGTTAGTGAGTGGCCCTCCGACAGAGAGACACCAGAGATAAGCAGATAAAAATGACCCTGTTATTTCCACAGTTATATACCAAAACTATCGAGTGAAGATGATTTACTTTTGTACAGATTTTCCAGAGGGTAGTTTTCTATCTGGGTAGCTCAGTCTGTAACTCTGGGACCAATAACGAGCTCCAGAGGGAATCCTCTCTCTGTTATTAGTTAAAACCAGAATTCTGTCTGTGACCTTGTGATGTGGCGATGTGTTTGTTGTCTGATGTGATGATAATCTCTGCCTTGTCACAGGGAATGAAATGGACTCCATCAAAGGTGATTGCTCGACTTGGAAAGGAGATTGATAATCCGGAGTCAGTTTATTATTGGGCTTCTAAGGTACAGAGTGTTCAGTCACTGTCTCGTTCTCCCTGGCTCCTCCCAATCCTCCATCTCCACTGCAGCTGCCTGTTTGAATCTGTCCGATTTCTGATGGTGCCACAGCACTGAATCAATCCAATCTAAAGTCACTCTGACAGTGAGTGCGAGGCATTCCCCTCTTGACATGGTTCAGCAGCCCACCCCCTCCACAGTCTGCTTCAGTGGGATTGTCTCTTATTGAGTTGTAACCTCCTTTCCTTCCCTTGTTACCTCCACACCTGTCCTTTACCTCTGCTTTTCCGCATTACCTGTTGCACCTTGGTCACATCATCCACAGACATGGGGTCAGATTCCAGAATTATGGCAGCAGCTCCCAGATCTACCTGTTACCTCAGGCTGGTGCTCTGACCTCTAGTCCTAGATGGGCAGAATTTCACTATATATACCTTGGGCAGCCAGAAGCCATGTGCGGGCTGTGCTGTACAGACTGCACTGTGCAGAATGTGCTGTACAGACTGCACCGTACGGTCCATGCTGTACAGAATGAGCATCGTTGGACCATATTTGTGGTCACTGATCACGTTGTCAGTGACGGTGAGGTATTTTCTATGTTGAAGATGTTGTTGTAAATGAAAGCTATCCGTGTGTGTGTGAGTTCCCATGTTTATCACTGTACCCCAGTCTGACCTGCTCAGTGGACCCTGTACCAGAGTGCACACATATACTCCCACACTCTCCCTCCGACATCCCTCCCTCTCCCCCAATCCCTGAATACAGTTCCCACTCCTCTGTGCGGCTGGAGTTTTGCTCTGTATTCACTGTGACGGTGTTTCAATAAGTTTCTGTGTCTCTTGGTGTTGCAGAATAACATTCCTGTCTTCAGCCCAGCTCTCACTGACGGCTCGATTGGTGACATGATCTATTTCCATTCGTACAGGAACCCTGGACTGGTGCTCGATATTGTTGAAGGTGTGAATGGGCTGGGGGATCATCACTGATGTTGCAGCGTGTGTGAGGGGGATGGTTATTAATGGTGCACTGTGGGGGTGGGGGGGGGCAGAGGGAATGGTTATTGATGGTGCTCCGTGTGTGAGGGGGATGGTTATTAATGGTGCACCATGTTTTGGATGGGATCATAGGGTGTTGTTGACAAGGGAGATTTGGGGGGAGGGAGTTTGGGAGGGGTTGGGGTTGGGGTGGGGGAGAGAGTTTGGGAGGGGACGGGGTTGGAAGGGGGGAGGGGAGTGAGACCCAGACAGAAATTTGATGATGTTTGCTTTTCCTGATCCAGATATCCGCAGAATCAACAACATGGCCGTTTACGCCAAGCGAACCGGAATGATCATTCTGGGTGGGGGTGTGGTGAAGCATCATATCGCTAACGCAAACCTCATGGTCAGTGACCCCAGAGAAACTCTCCTGGCCTTCCCTTGACCCTTGCCCCGCCCATCTCCTACCCCTTCCCTGACTCTCTCACTCCTCTTTGACCCTCTCCCAACGTTCTCCTACCTCTCTGTCAAACCTCCCCCAACCCTTTCTCGACCTACATATACTACATCTACAGGATCCCCATTATCCGCCTCACTTGTTACATCTTCAAAGAACTCTAGCAAATTAGTCAAACACAACTTACCCTTCATAAAACCACAACTTACCCTTCATAAAACCATGCTGACTCTGATGGATTGCGTTTTGACTTTCTAAATGTCCTGTTATTACTTCCTTAATAGTGGATTCTAACAATTCCACAACATCAGACATTAAACTAACTGGTCTATGATTTTCTGCCTCCCACCCTTTTTGAATGAGTGTTATATTAACATTTTTCCAATTCATTGGAACTTTTCCTACATCCAGGGAGTTTTGGAATATTATAACCAATGAATCCACTATCTCTGCTGCCACTTCCATTAATACCCTAGAATGGAGGCCATCAGACCTTGGAGACTTGACTGCCTCAAGTCCCAACAGTTTGTTGAGTACTATTTCCCTATTGATGATGATTGATCTAAGTTTTTCCCTTTCTATTTCCTCTGCATCAATTGTTACTATTGGGATGGTACTCGTGTCCTCCACTGTGAAAACTGAGGCAAATATTGATTTAGCGTCTCCACCAGTTCCTCATTATTAACTCCCCGGTCTTCTCCTCCAAGAGACCAATGTTCATTTGAGCTATTTTCTTACCTTTTATATACTCACAGAAGCTTTTGCTATCCGCTTTTATAATTTCTGCTAGTTTTCTTTTGTAATTTGCCTTTACTATTTTGTTACTTTTTAGTAACTCTTTTTTGATCTTAAGCAGTTTTCCAGTCTTCCAGCCTGCCACTGGCCTTTGTGATATGTATTTTTTGTCTTTATATTGTCTTTAGCTTTCTTGCTTAGCCATGGATGTTTTCCCCCATCTTATAATATTTCTTCCTCTGGATTTATTTTAGTTGGGAGGAATTGAGCATCTCCTTAAACATCTGCCACTGCTCATCAACTGTCCTACCTTTGGACTTTTTTGCCCAGTCCATTAGGGCCAATCTGTCCTCATGCAAACATAATTAACTTTGTTTAACTTCAAAACGCGAGTGTGGAACTCCAGGATCTCACACTCAAACTGAATCTTGAATTCCACCATACTATGATCACTCTTCCCTGGAGGATCCTTAAATATGAAGTCATATTAATCCCTCCTCAAATCTAGAATAGTCTGCTCTCTGGTTGATTCCTCAACATATTGCTCCTAGAAACAATGAATACATTCAATGAACTTTCCCCCAAGGCTACCGTTGCCAATTCGATTAATCCAGCCTAATTTTGTTTTATTCATTTGTGGGACATGGGCGTTGCTGGCTGGGCCAGTATTTATTGTAAGAATTCTCACAACACCAGGTTAAAGTCCAACAGGTTTATTTGGTACCAAATAAACCTGTTGGACTCTAACCTGGTGTTGTGAGACTTCTTACTGTGTTTACCCAGTCCAACGCCGGCATCTCCGTATCAGCATTTATTGCCCATCCTATTTGCCCTTGGAGGGCAATTGAGAATCAGCCACATTGCTATGGCTCTGGAGTCACATGTAAGCCAGACCAGGTAAGGATGGCAGATTTGAAGGTGACATCAGTGAACCAGATGGGTTTTTCCAACAATGGCTTCATGGTCATCAATAGATTCTTAATTCCTGATAGTTTTTATTGAATTCAAATACCAGCAACTGCTGTGGCGGGATTTGAACCGAGGCCCCGAGTTTGGCTGAGTTTCTGGATTAATTGTCTGGTGACAATACCACTAGGTCATCGCCTTGGTGATTATCGCTCTACCTTTTTTATAAGCCCCCAGTATTTCCTGTTCCCCACTGCAGAATTACTGATTGGGGACCTATAGATGAGTCCCATAGGGTATTTCTTTCCTTTGCTTTTTTTATTTCTACCCAGACTGATTCCATATTTTGATCTCACAGTGTTTTGATCATTACAGCACTAATCCCCTTCCTGCACTGGTAAAGCTATACCACCTCCTTTTCCTTCCAAAATACTGAGCACCCTTCAATATCCAATTCCCAGACCTGGTCTCCTTGTAACCATGTCTCAGGAATAATCACCAATTCCTTTGTCTCTATTTGCACTGTTAACTCAAGTCATTTTGTTCTGAATGTTTTGTGCATTCAAACACAAAGCCTTTAAATTTGTTCTGTCCTCAGATTTTGTGATCCCAATCCTCTCCTGTTGATCCCAATCTCTCTCCCAATAAACCCAGTCCTCTCCTGTTGATCCCAATAAACCCAATCCTCTCCCGTTGATTCCAGTCTCTCTCCCAATAATCTCAATCCTCTCCCGTTGACCCTCAGTAATCTCTCGCCTGTTGATTTATATTTTCTTTCCCTCTCATTAACAGCGCAATGGAGCAGATTATTCTGTGTATGTGAACACTGCTCAGGAATTTGATGGCTCAGATTCTGGAGCCCGTCCGGATGAAGCTGTTTCTTGGGGTAAAATCCGCATGGATGCAAAACCTGTGAAGGTGAGTTTTGGCTGCTCAGGTAACTGGTGAAATTTTGCCAGACATTACCATCAGTGTAAGGAGCAGGGTACCCACTTACACACTCTGATTCAGCGTGCAATTACACAAAGCTCAGTGTAATATCAATCTCTCACTTAACTTGGCTCAGTCACAGTGTCTCTGTCTGTCACTGATCCTGGATCAGTCACACACTGTAATGTCTGTCACCGACCCTGGATCAGTCACACACTGTAATGTCTGTCACCGACCCTGGATCAGTCACACACTGTAATGTCTGTCACCGACCCTGGATCAGTCACACACTGTAATGTCTGTCACCAATCCTGGATCAGTCACACACTGTAATGTCTGTCACCGACCCTGGATCAGTCACACACTGTAATGTCTGTCACCGACCCTGGATCAGTCACACACTGTAATGTCTGTCACCGACCCTGGATCAGTCACACACTGTAATGTCTGTCACCGACCCTGGATCAGTCACACACTGTAATGTCTGTCACCGACCCTGGATCAGTCACACACTGTAATGTCTGTCACCGACCCTGGATCAGTCACACACTGTAATGTCTGTCACCAATCCTGGATCAGTCACACACTGTAATGTCTGTCACCGACCCTGGATCAGTCACACACTGTAATGTCTGTCACCAGTCCTGGATCAGTCACACACTGTAATGTCTGTCACTGACCCTGGATCAGTCACACACTGTAATGTCTGTCACCGACCCTGGATCAGTCACACACTGTAATGTCTCTCAGGGTGACCCTAGCTCAGTGGGAGGGGCTGATGGGCAGGGTCTCAAACGATGATTGTGTGTTAATGTCTTGTTCTTTCTCTCCTAGGTCTGTGCTGATGCCACTCTGGTCTTCCCTCTATTAGTTGCTGAAACATTTGCTCGCAGCGTCAGTGCATTTTCCCCTCAGTCAAAGATGCTTTAGTTGCTGAGCTGCGCTCCCTGGGTTCTGTAGGTTCAGTGCTCGAATGCTGCTACTGCCACCTGTCCTGCTGGTGTGGGATACCAGCCTTTCCCATGAGAATAGAGTGCTGCTGCCCTGGGAACAATCCATTTCCCAAAGTCAGTGATTGGGTCCGTGTGGGAGAATGCAGAGGGTGAGCGATCACTGAGCGAGGTGAAGGTTTGCTTTGAGTTTCATGTGGACAAAATTCAAGTTTACTGTCTGCTTTATGCTTTGCCAGAGAGAGAGATGTGGGTCGGGGAGAGATGTGGGTCGGGGAGGGTGTGGTAATTGTAGGGAATCAGGAGACTAGGGCAATGATGCACCTTGTATTCCAGGAACATGGATTGAGGGAATAGCTGCAGAATTACAGTTAAGAGTTAACATCAGTCTGGATGACGGTGGAACTCCAGGGTAACTTACACCAGAGGCAAGGAGCTCTCCCACAGACAACCCAAGATCAGAAATCTATTCCCAAAACTGTCTGGCTGAGGGGAGAACACGGGGTGGGGCGCAGGGTGAAGAGAGAGGGGAGAACGTGGGGAGGGGCGCAGGGTGAAGAGAGAGGGGAGAACGTGGGGAGGGGCGCAGGGTGAAGAGAGAGGGGAGAACACAGGCAGGGGCATGGCGGGGGGGGGAGGGAATGCTGGAGGAGGCTGGCTGGTCCAGGCCTCAGAATAAACCCATCAACGATGATGAATGACTGCTGCATGTTGGAGGAGTTTGCTAATTATTAGTTAATTTATTTAAAGTCTGGCTGCTGCTTCCTGGGATATGAATAAAATCTATTTGTGAAAACCATTGGAAAGTTTTGGGTTTGAATGGATTGAAGCTATTGTTTCATTCACAGGAAATCCTGACGTAAGAAACACAAATTAGCTCATATCACCGTGCCCAGACCCTCCCGCCGACACCACCCTACCCCCCCCCCCCCCCCCGCCAACTCCCCCCCTCCCCACACCCCCCACCCCTCCCCCTCCCACCACTCTTCCCCACTCTCCCCCACACCACTCTTCCCCACTCTCCCCCCTCCCCTCTTTCCTCTCCCCCCCTCTCCTGTCCCCCCCCTCCCCCGCACCCCCCCCCTCCCTCCCCCCCTCTCCCCCCCCTCCTCTCCCCCCCTCCTCTCTCCTCTCCCCCCCTCCTCTCCCCCCCTCCTCTCTCCTCTCCCCCCCTCCTCTCCCCCCCTCCTCTCTCCTCTCCCCCCCTCTCTCCTCTCCCCCCCTCCTCTCCCCCCCTCCTCTCTCCTCTCCCCCCCTCCTCTCCCCCCCTCCTCTCTCCTCTCCCCCCCTCCTCTCCACCCCCTCTCTCTCTCCTCTCTCCCCCCCCTCTCCCCTCCCCCCCTCTCTCTCTCCTCTCCCCCCCACTCTCTCCTCTCCCCCCCTCTCTCTCTCTCTCCTCTCCCCCCTCCTTTCCCCCTCCTTTCTCCTCTCTCCTCTCCCCCCCTCCTCTCTCCTCTCCCCCCCTCCTCTCCACCCCCCCTCTCTCCTCTCCCCCCCCTCTCCCCCTCCCCCCTCCCCCCCTCTCTCTCTCCTCTCCCCCCACTCTCTCCCCCCCCCTCTCTCTCCTCTCCCCCCCACTCTCTCCCCCCCCCTCTCTCTCCTCTCCCCCCCACTCTCTCCCCTCCCCCCCCCTCTCTCCCCCCCTCTCCCCCCTCCCCCCCCTCTCTCCCCCCCCTCCCCTCTTCTCCCCCCCTCCTCTCTCCTCTCCCCCCCTCCTCTCTCCCCCCTCCTTTCTCCTCTCCCTCTCTCCCCCCCTCTCCTCTCTCCCCCCTCTCCTCTCCCTCCTCTCCCCCCTCCCTCCCCTCTACCCCCCTCTCTCCCCTCCCCCCCTCCCTCCCCTCTACCCCCCTCCCTCCCCTCTACCCCCCTCCCTCCCCTCTACCCCCCTCTCTCCCCTCCCCCCCTCCTCTCCTTTCCCCCCCCTTCTCTCCTTTCCCCCCCCTTCTCTCCTTTCCCCCCCTCTCCTCTCCTTTCCCCCCCTTCTCTCCTTTCCCCCCCTCTCCTCTCCCCCCCCTCTCTCTCTCCCCCCTCTCTCTCTCCTCTCCCCCCCTCTCCTCTCCCCTCCCCCCCTCTCCTCTCCCCTCCCCCCTCTTTTCTCCTCTCCCCTCCTCCTCTCCCCCTCTTTTCTCCTCTCCCCCTCTTTTCTCCTCTCCCCTCCTCTCTCCCCCCCTCCTCTCTCCCCCCCCCCTCCTCTCCTCTCCCCCCCTCCTCTCCTCTCCCCTCCCCCCCTCCTCTCTCCTCTCCCCCCTCCTCTCTCCTCTCCCCCCCTCCTCTGTCCCCCCTCCTTTCTCCTCTCCCCTCTCCCCCCCTCCTTTCTCCTCTCCCCTCTCCCCCCCTCCTTTCTCCTCTCCCCCTCGCCTCTCCCCCTCTCCTCTCCTTCCCCTCTCCCCCCCTCCTCTCCCCCCCTCTCCTCCCTCTCCCCCCCCTCCTCTCCCTCCTCTCCCCCCCCTCCTCTCCCCCCCTCCTCTCCCCCCCTCCTCTCCCTCTCCTCTCCCTCTCTCCCCCCCTCCTCTCCCTCCTCTCCCCCCCTCCTCTCCCCCCCTCCTCTCCCCCCCTCCTCTCCCCCCCTCCTCTCCCTCTCCTCTCCCTATCCCCTCCTCCCCTCTGCCTCTCTCTCCTCCCCCCCCTCCCCTCCTTTCCCCCCCCCCTCTGCCTCTCTCTCCTCTCCCCCCCTCCCTCCCCTCTACCCCCTCTCTCCCCTCCCCCCCTCTCTCTCTCTCTCCTCTCCCCCCCTCTCTCTCCCCCTCCTCTCCCACCCTCCCCTCTGCCCCCCCTCCTCTCCCTCTCTCTCCTTCTCCTCCCTTCCTCCCCCCCCTCTGCCCCCCTCCCCTCCCCTCTGCCCCCTCCTCTACCCCCCCTCCTTCTCTCCCCTCTGCCCCCCTCCCCCCCCCCGCCCCCTCTCTCCTCTCCCCCCCCCCGCCCCCTCTCTCCTCTCCCCCCCTCCTCTCCTCTCCCCCCCTCCTCTCCTCTCCCTCCCCTCCTCTCCCCTCCCCCCCCTCTCTCCCCCATCCTCCCACCCTCCCCTCTGCCCCCCTCCTCTCTCTCTCTCCTCTCCCCCCTCCCCTCTGCCCCCTCCTCTCTCTCCCCCTCCCCCTCCCCTCTGCCCCCTCCTCTCTCTCCCCCTCCTCTCTCTCCCCCTCCCCTCCCTCTCTCCCCCATCCTCTCTCCTCTGCTCTCCCCCCCTCCCCTCTCCTCTCTCCTCTCCCCCCCTCTCCTCTCTCCTCTCCCCCCCTCTCCTCTCTCCTCTCCCCCCCTCTCCTCTCTCCTCTCCCCCCCTCTCCTCTCTCCTCTCCCCCCCTCTCCTCTCTCCTCTCCCCCCCTCTCCTCTCTCCTCTCCCCCCCATCCTCTCTCCTCTGCCCCCCTCCCCTCCCACCCTCTCTCCTCTGCCCCCCCCCCACCCTCTCTCCTCTGCCCTCCTCTGCCCCCCTCCCCTCTCCCCCCCCACCCCCCCCTCTCTCCTCTGCCCCTCTCCCCCCCCCACCCCCACCCCCCCCCCCCACCCTCTCTCCTCTGCCCCCCTCCCCTCTCCCCCCCCACCCCCACCCCCCCCCCCACCCTCTCTCCTCTGCCCCCCTCCCCTCTCCCCCCCCCCACCCCCCCCCACCCCCACCCCCCCCCCCCCCACCCCCACCCCCCCCACCCCCACCCCCCCCCCCCACCCCCACCCCCCCCCCCCACCCCCCCCCACCCCACCCCCACCCCCCACCCCCCCCCACCCCACCCCCACCCCCCCCCACCCCCACCCCCCACCCCCCCCCCACCCCACCCCCACCCCCCCCCCACCCCACCCCACCCCCACCCCCACTGGCTCCTAGACCTTCCAGCATCTTTGAAAAGAATCATTTTATTTGACACCAAACCATGAAACAAAACATGAAGAAATTCTCGTCCTGGTTGTGAATATGTGGCTCTGTCTTTGTCCTCGTCTCTCTGCCATGTTTGTCCAGAGGCTCTGTGAAAGCCCCAGTGCCCAGGACGTGATGACGCTCAGGAAGTGCTCGGTGTCTCTGCCTCATAGCTCTCGTCTCCCCAGAGCTGCACGTCTCCCTGAGTGGCAGTGAGTAAGCAGGGTTCGGTGGGATGGTAGCTCAGTGACTGTACCACACCCTTCCCAACAGACAGAGTGACAGCAAGGGATCCCTGCAACCAACAACGTACAACATGAAGAGCAGAACATGTAATCCACACGTCCCAAACAGCTTTATAGACAAATACCAAGTGTATCGAGTCACTGTCAGAACCTGCTGGACAATCCGCACAGTAAGATCCCACATACAGCCAGCTGATCATGATAGGGTCATCTGTTAGCTCAGCAATAACCTTTGTCTGGGATGTTAGGTTAAATTCTCCTACTGCTCTCTGAAATCATGGTATCTTAAACCCAGCTGAGAAAATCACAAGACAGCACCTCCGACTGTGCAGCAGTCCCTCGGCAAGGCCCTGGATTGAGAGGCTGGATTACCTTCCCAAACCTCGGAATTGGAATTTAAATCCACCTTTGTGACTTGGAGATGAAGGAGCTGCCAGGTATCATTCCAAATCTCCAGTGCTGATTCCTGAGTGCAGGGTGACTCTTTCAATCCAATCCACTCACTGAACAGTTACAGCACAGAAAGTTGGGTGTATCTGTGCTGGCTCCTTTCACAGCAGTTCACTCCGACCCTGCATATTCTTCCTTTCAAGATAACAGCCTTATTCCCAACTGCTCGATTGAATCTGTCTCCACCACACACTCAGACAGTACATTCCAGATCCTAACCACTCGCTGTGTGAATCTGTCTCCACCACACTCTCAGACAGTACATTCCAGATCCTAACCACTCGCTGTGGGAATCTGTCTCCACCACACTCTCAGACAGTACATTCCAGATCCTAACCACTCACTGTGTGAATCTGTCTCCACCACACTCTCAGACAGTACATTCCAGATCCTAACCACTCACTGTGTGAATCTGTCTCCACCACACTCTCAGACAGTACATTCCAGATCCTAACCACTCACTGTGTGAAAAGATTTCTCCTACTGTCACCATTACTTAAAATGTGTTATCTGTTTTTGAGCCTTCCACCAATGGGAACTGATGCTGTCCAGATCCCCCATGATTTTGAATATTTTGATTAAATCCCTGCCCAATGGGGATGCCTCAGGGTTTGGCCCCAGAGGAATCTGGGTAATGACGTGTGGTGTTTCTGCCTACCTTGACCAGATCCCAGAAATAGACGCATCCATCCTCTGAACCGCTCACCATGTGTGTGTCACATTCATTGAAACAACAATCCAGTTTGTATTCTGTGTTCTTGTGTCCCGTATAACTGAAACAGAGCGAAGGTCAGATTCAGAGTCTGGCCAATGGGATTCAGTTCAGTCACTTGTCTTGTCGCCAGGCAACCACTCCTGGCCAATCATTGGGAACAGAGAATAACACCTGGCCAATCAGTGGGGAAGAGGACTCACTCCCAGCTAATCACAAGCTGAATATGGGTGAGTGAAGGCTCCAGGTGCACCGTGTGGGATCTGGGCAGTGGTAACATCTCCACTCACTGGCTAACTGGGTGTCGAGAAATCCCATCAGTTCAGGAATGGCACAGGAACCAGACTTGGAATTGTTTACCCAACACGTGACAGAAACAATAAAAAAAAGCCCTCACCTGATGCTCACTGACTATGGCAAGGTCTGCAAGATGTGACAGGCCACAGGATGAAGCATGTAAAATCACCGGCTCCAACACATCTCTCCTCCCTGATGAGCTTAATCCATTCTGCACCCATTTTGAGCAAGAGGTCAATGAGAGCATGCCCTCCACCCTGGTAGCCCTGATTGAACCTGTATCTGGGCTCACCATTGCAGATGTCAGAGCAGCTTTCCCCAAGGTCAACCCAGGGAAAGCGACTGGCGGGGATGGAGTACCCAGACAAGCACTCAGATCCTGTGTGGGTCAGCTGGCGGGGGTATTTACAGACATCTTCAACCTCTCTTTACAACAGTCTGAGGCCCCTATCTGCTTCAAGAAGATGGCCATCATCCCGGTACCTAAGCAAAGCCAAGCTGCATGCCTTAATGACCATCATCGAGGAGTTTCAAAAGATTAGTCATGACACAACTCAATTCTGCCCTCCCAGATTGCCTACAATTAGTCAATCGCTGCAACAGGTCCACAGCAGACACCATCTTCCCCAGCCCTACACTCAACCCTGGAACACCTAGATAACAAAAACACCTATGTCAGACTCCTATTTATTGACTACAGTTCAGCCTTCAACACCATTATTCCTATGAAACTCATCTCCAAACTCTGTGGATGGAGTCCCTCTGTGAATGGATCCTGAACTTCCTAACTCACAGACCACAGTCAGTAAGGATAGGCAATAACACCTCCTCCACAATCATTCTCAGTCCCCTACTATACTGCTTATACATCTATGACTGTGCGGCCACATTCCTCTCCAATTCCATTTTCAAGCTTGCTGATGACACCACCGTAGTGGGTCAGATCTCAGACAATGACGAGACAGAGTACAGGAATGAGATAGAGAATCTGGTGAACTGGTGCAGCAACAATAATCTCTCCCTCAATGTCAACAAAACGAAGGAAATTGTCATCGACTTCAGGAAGCGTAAAGGAGAACATGTCCCTGTCTACATCAACGGGGACGAAGTAGAAAGGGTCGAGAGCTTCAGGTTTTTAGGTGTCCAGATCACCAACAACCTGTCCTGGTCGCCCATGTTGAAACTATAGTTAAGAAAGCCCCACCAACGCCTCTACTTTCTCAAAAGATTAAGGAAATTTGGCATATCAGCTACGACTCCCACCAACTTTTACAGATGCACCATAGAAAGCATTCCTTCCGGTTGTATCACAGCTTGGTATGGCTCCTGCTCTGTCCAAGACCACAAGGAACTACAAAAGGTTGTGAATGATACCCTGTCCATCACGCAAACCAGCCTCCCATCCATTGACTCTGTCTACACCTCCCATTGCCTCAGAAAAGCAGCCGGCATAGTGAAGGACCCCACGCACCCTTTCCTTCTCCCCATGTGCTCTATGAACGGTATGCTTCGTCTGTATAGCGCACAAGAAACAATACTTTTCACTGTATCCCAATACACGTAACAATAATAAATCAAATCACAAAAACTAGATCATCTGAGATTTAAGGTCTTTTAATTCATTCATCTTGAAAGAGATTGTCCTGTTTTTAAATGGGATCAGCATATAGTTTGGAGCACAGTGTTGTCTCCACACTGTCAGATCCCTGGGGTGAGAAGGGAGCAGCGAGTAGGGGCGGCACGATGGTACAGTGGTGAGCATGACTGCCTCACAGCACCAGGGACCCGGGTTCAATTCCCAGCCTGGGTCACTGTCTGTGCGGAGTCTGCACGCTCTCCCCGTGCCTGCGGGTGCTCCGGTTTCTTCCCGCAGTCCCAAAAACATGCTGGTTCGGTACACTGGCTGTGCTAAATTCTCCCTCAGTGTAGCCGAACAGGCACTGGAGTGTGGTGACTAGGGGATTTTCACAGCAACTTCATTGCAGTGTTAATATAAGCCTACTTGTGGCAATAATAAATAAACTTTTATATCTGCTCCCAAAAGGTGAGGGGAAGCCAGGGAAATTCTAACTGGTCATTTCCTGTGGGGAGAACTCCCAATTGCCCTTAGTCCTGGCCAACTCAAATAAACGAGGGATCACTGATCGGAGAGTGGCCAATATCTACTAGCTTCTCCCAGTGCACTGCCCCTGGGAATGGAGACTCTGCTCAGCACTGAGTGAGTAACAGGGCAGCTGGACCTCAGCCCTGCACACAACCAATCAGAAAGACCAGGCTTTGGAGGGGAGGTTATGATTGGTTCTCCCGTCTTAGGATGCAACAGATCCAGGATTTAGAGTCTCAGAAACAGGCCCTTCGGCCCAACCTGTCCATGCTGACTAAGTTTCCTCAACTGCGCTAATCCCAATTGCCTGCGATTGGCCCATATCCTGAAAAAATCTTTCCTATCCATGTACCTGTCCAAATATTTTTTTAAATGTTGTAATTGTACCCGCCTCTGGCTCTTTCCATATACACACCACCCTCTGTGTGGAAAAGGTTGCCTCTCCGGTCCCTTTTAAATCTTTCCTCTCTCACCTTATGCCCTCTAGTTTTAGACTCCCCTGGTAAAAATACCTTGGATATTCAACTTATCTATGTCCCTGTGATTTTATAAATGCCTGTAAGGTCACCCTTCATTTTCCTATGTGCCAGGGAAAAACAGTCCCAGCCTATCCCGCCTTTCCTTATAATTCAAACCTTCCTGTTCCGCTAACATCCTTGTAAATCTTTTTTCCACCCTTTCCAGTTTAATAATATCCTTCCTATAGCAGGGCAACCAGATTGTACACTGTACTCCAAATGTGGCCGCACCAATATCTTGTACAGTTACATTTCACTTACTCTCCAAGGAGCTCCCCTGTCTCCTTATCTAACAGCCGCAGTGTGGAATCCAGGCTGGAGCTGAGTGAACACTGGCCATCCCTGCTAAAACACACACTCGATATCGGACCTGTGAGAGAGAACAGCAGAGTGTCTATAATAAACACACACACTTGACTGACTGTCACTCTAGGAGCGACACACACCCGCACCGAGACTGAGACTATCTCATTCTGAGATACACACGCACTGACTCTGTCTCACAGAAACAGATGCACTTAGTGTGAGCTGATCTGTGTCTATTGTGTCAATAATTAAAGTAAGCTTTCCTGTTCAGCACTTACTTCCAACAAAATCTACAAACAGCTGTCCCATGCGTAGATCATATCTCCGAATCCGTCCATCAACCGACCTAAAACAACAGGAAAGTTATGATGCAAAACCGATCTGCCAGTTACAGAGACTCACTAAAGCCCAGCCATCCACTGCTGTTTACTGTTTATCTCTATCTAACAGTGAGTCCATCACCTTGTTCTTGCTGCTCCTTCTGTTCACTCACCCTGACAGTATTTCATGGTCTGAAACTTTTACACTGGAGATCCCGTCCTTCGCTTCCTTTAGGATTTGAATGGGTTCTGAAGTCCGTGAGCGACAGTCCCAGCACCGGATCGAGGTGTCGATGGAACCTGCAATCAGATTCTCTGCTCAGTTAGGGTCTGCAATGTTAACACAGCATCAAACTGCAAACCTATGGGGCAGGGGAAGCTGCCGCTAACTCAGTGAGGAGTGAAATCAGTGAAAAGGGTCAGACTGAACATAACGATAGGCTGAAGGAGCAGAGGGACCAATTCCCCTTCTGATTTCTCACACCAGATGGTTTGTCCGGGAGGTCAGCAGCTCAGAAAACAGAACCAACATCAGCTTCACACACTGCACAGTGTGGGGGGAGGAGGCAGGGCAGTTAACATTGCTCTACCTGTCTGCTGATCCCCTGCCCATTGACCCACTGACCTTTCCCACCAAACCCTCTCTCTCACCCACTGTATTAAATCCCAGGTGAAGAAAGCTCTGGTTTAAGAACTGATTGAGAATCAGCCAGTTAGAGTGTTTTCTGTGTATTGAGAGCAGATCCCACGGGAAGCACCACACTCACCTGAAATAATGACAGTCGACTCCTCGTTGAATTGAACACAGTTCACTTTCTGTAAAAAGAGGGAGACTATGAGTGATGTTTGAAGGCGAGAGAGTGAGCAACTAGCAGGAGGAGAGTTCAAGAAGTGACTAAAGATGGCAGTTTTGAGGATTCTAAAGGTGGAGGGAATGGGTTAAAAGAGAACTGTATAAAGTGGAGTGAAAAGATGAGAGGCAGAGACACTGATTAAATCTCCACAGCAACAGGAGAGGGCAAACAGTCAGTGAGTTCACACAGTCACAGAATTGTTATGGTGAAGGAGGCCATTTGGGCCATCGTGTCAGCACCGGCTCCCCAAACCGGCACCAAGAGTGGGTAATCAGCCCAGACGCTGGAGTCCTGTCTTGGGCAGGAAACATATGGGGACTGGGAGAGCCAGTGAGCTGTCAGGGAGGGAGCTCCAAGTTTCTGAGCCAGTGATAGTGAAGGATGTAGTTCCCTGGTGCTCCATTCATTAACTAAACAGCTTCCTTACCCCTCCGTGACCACGGAACTTCCGCACCAGCTTTCCGGTTGCCACATCCCACAGGACGACAGTTTTATCAGCTCCACACGAGCAGATCTGACTGTTATCACAGGAGCTGTGGGAAAGAAGACATCAGAGTGAGAGTGAATCAGAGACAACTGGAGCAAGAAGATGTGTGAAAAAGCTCAGGCCATCGCCAGTTCCCATACTCCACTGGATGAAGCGTAAAGGAGAACATGCCCCGTCTACATCAATACGGACAAAGTAGAAAAAGTCGAGAGCTTCAAGTTTCTAGGTGTCCAGATCACCAACAACCTGTCCTGGTCCCCCCATCCTGACACTATTGTTAAGAAAACCCACCAACGCCTCTACTTTCTCAGAAGACTAAGGAAATTTGGCATGTCTGCTACGACTCTCACCAACTTTTACAGATGCACCACAGAAAGCATTCTTTCAGGTTGTATCACAGCTTGGTATGGGCTCCTGCTCTGCCCAAGACCGCAAGGAACTACAAAAGGTCGCGAATGTAGCCCAATCCATCACACAAACCAGCCTCCCATCCATTGGCTCTGACTACACTTCCTGCTGCCTCGAGAAAGCAGCCGGCATAATTAAGGACCCCACGCGCCCCGGACATTCTCTCTTCCATTTCTTTCATCGGGAAAAAGATACAAAAGTCTCAGGTCACGTACCAACCGACTCAAGAACAGCTTCTTCCCTGCTGCTGTCAGACTTTTGAATGGACTTACCTCGCATTAAGTTGATCTTTCTCTACACCCTCGCTATGACTGTCACACTATATTCTGCACTCTCTCCTTTCCTTCTCTATGAACGGTATGCTTTGTCTATATAGTGCGCAAGAAACAATACTTTTCACTGTATGTGAATATATGTAACAATAATCAATCAAATCAAATCAATCAAATCAGGCTACAGGTCAGGGACTGAGGGGCAGCTGAGCCTGAGGGCAAAGGTCATAACCTGAGCAGAGGGTGTCACATCAACATCAAAGCAACATCACGTGTAAACTGGGTTTGGAGAGATGGGGCAAATAAATCACAAAACTGATAAGGAGGCCATTCAGCCCGTCACAGCTGTGCCAGCTCTCTCAGTTCTGTGTTATAAAAGTTGTATCTGTGGAGATTTTCCTGGGTATACTAGGTGCTCAAAAGCCAGATGCTGGAAAGCAGCCAGCACCTAAGAGAACGCAGAAAATATTGTGATTGGGATTGAAGAAAAACAGTGCTGGAAAAATCTCAGCAGGTCTGTCTGTGGGGAGAGAAATAGAGTTAATGCTGTAAGTCCGTAGGACCCTGCTTCAGAATTCAATAAGCATCAGATGGACTCAAAACATTAACTTTGTTTCTCTCTCCACAGACACTGCCAGACCTGCTGAGATTTTTCCAGAACTTCCAGTTTTTATTTCAGATTTCCAGCACCCGCAGTGTTATGTTTGTTTTAGCAGTGGTCCACAGTGTACGGCAGTCGACAGGTGATAGGTGACAGTGTATGGCAGTCGACAGATGATAGGCGTTGACAGATGACAGGTGACAGTCACCAGATACGATCATTAACAGATGATAGGTGACAGTGTACGATCGTTGACAGATGACAGGTGACAGTGTACGACAGTTGACAGATGATAGGTGACAGTGTACGATCGTTGACAGATGATAGGTGACAGTGTACAATTGTTGACACATGACAGTTGACAGTGTATGACAGTTGACAGATGTTAGGTGACAGTGTACGACAGTTGAAGATGACAATCCGTCTCCCACACCAATGCCCTGTACCTCTTACCCAGCAGCATCCAGAACCTCATATCCATGACCCGAGTAGGTCTTCAGGAGAGTTCCTCGATGTGGGTTCCACAGTTTCAGGGATTTGTCACTACCACATGTCAGACAATAATTCCCATCCACTGGAGACAGAACAGAAAACATCATAGCTATTACTCACACCATTTAAAACAGTGCCAATCAAACATACTGTCCCTGAACAAGACATTGGGATAATAAGCACACATCTGAACCATCAACATCACTTCCTCTGGCAGTGTCACTGACTGCATCAGCAGAAAGTGGGCATTTGGGGAAAGGAAGGAACTTACGGGAAGCAGAATATATTGGGATGGGGTTAGATCTGGAGAAGGAATATTTCAGGGAGGAATTTAAATGGGGAGGGGTTTAGAGAGGTGGGGTGTATATGGGGAGAGGTATATATGAGAAAGGGTATATACAAGGTGGGGCATATATGAGACAGGAGTATATAAGGGGTGATGTATATACAGGCAAGGGTGTATATGGAGTGTTTAAAGAGTGTATTTAGGTGTTTGAGGTATTTAATGGTTATATGGGGAGGGGTATTTCTGGGTTACTGAAAGGATTAATAACACAAGTTTAAAAATCACACAAGCTGCAGACTGCTAAACTCAGTCACATGGGAGAAGTGAGGAAACCACAGGTCTCGGTTAAAGCAGAACCATAGCAACATCAAGGACCATAAAGCTCTGAGTTACAAGTACACAGGACCTCCAGTGGATTACGCTGAGCTGGAGCTGACTGCTGTCTGTTCTAACAAGGGACAGTGGAGTTGATAAACAACTAATTAGAAAGATACTTTCATAATAGTACAGAAATTATACAGAAAGAAGGCTTGGTGATATAATAATGAGGTAGATGTGTACAAGTTATAATTGGACAACTGTACCTTTATATTGTATATTATTTAATCCCAATTGTAACACTGAGTGGGTATAGATAGCTGGTTTCAAATGGACATTTTCAGGGTCATTCTCTGTTTAAATTGTTAAAAAACTATTGGAACTGAATCCTAATTATAAATGTTTCTAATTCCTGGAATCAGGCGGTCCCTGTGATCTGGGAGTAACGGGGGAGGCCCAGAATACAGCCTGTAACGGAGGGGCCTGTAACGGAGCGGCCTGTAACGGAAGGGCCGGTAACGGAAGGGCCTGTAACGGAGCGGCCTGTAACGAAGGCTCAGTTTGGATTTCAGAGTGAGGCACACCATAGCCGAGCAGCAGCTGTCTGGGGGGGGGGGTGGAGGGGTTAGTGAGGGGCTTCCCGGTGTTGATGGGGACGGTATCGGGGGGCCGGGCTTACCGTTGAAGCGCACCGCCCGCACAGCGCCCTGGCCGCTCACAAAACTCCGGGTCCGGCGGTTCGGGAACCGCGGAGCCTGAGGCCGGGGAACCGGAAACGCCATCATTAACTGACGGACAGGCGTCCTGTTCCGGGTAAAAGATCACAGCGGGCACTGCGCCGACTTCCGGTTCCGGGTAAAGGCCACGGGGGGTTTAAAGCAAGATGGCGGATCCGCGGCGGCCCAACAAAATCCTGAGGTAAAAAAGACCCGCAAAGCCCGGGGCGCGGCACCGGGTAACACCGGGAAGGTTGTGTGATGAGTAACTCTCGGAGCTCAGTGTCTGAAACTTATTGGTTGAATTACAGGTACAAGCCTCCCACCAGTGACAATAACCCGGCTCTCGAGGACCCAACTCCGGATTATATGAACCTTCTGGGGATGATTTTCAGTATGTGCGGCCTGATGCTGAAGGTACTCGCAGCACAACCTCAGCTGCAGCTTTTTGCGGGATCGGGATGTTATTTGCAGTCGCCAGGAATTGAACCTTATCAGTGAGGAGCAGGAATAGGCCATTTAGCTGATCTGATTGGAACCTTAAGCACACATTGCCGCCTCCCCCTGATCATTTTTCACCCCCTTATTAATCAGTCTATCGAGCTTTGCCTTAAGATATTCCAAAACTCTACTTCCAAGGTGAACAATACTATGCAGCGGTGTAGCCTCATTGATGCTCTGTATAACTGAGGCATAACCTCCCTATTTTTATATTCAACTCACCTCACAGCACAGTGGCAGTTAGAGCGGCTGCCTCACAGTGCCAGGGACCCGGGTTCAATTCCGGCCTCGGGTCACTGTCTGTGTGGAGTCTGCACGTTCTTCCCATGTCTGTGTGGGTTTCTTCTGGTTTCCTCCCACATTCCAAAGGTGTGTGGGTAGGTTGATTGGCCATGCTAAATTGACCCTACTGTCAGGGGGATTATCAGAGTAAATGTGTGGGCTACAGGAATAGGCCTAGAGTGGGATTATGGTCAATGCAGACTTGATGAGGCAAATGGTCTCCTTCTGCACTGTAGAGATTTGTTATTCTATGATTGATTATATCAGCTCTTTTAATTACCTGCTATGTCTGCATAGTAACCTTTTGTATTTCATGCACTAGGGCACTCAGATCCTTCTGCTGCTCAGAGCTCTGCAAACTCTCTCCATTTAGATAATAAGCTTTTTTATTTCTCCTGCAAAATACACAATTTCACATTGTCTCACATTATACTCCATTTGCCAGATCATTGCGCACTAACTTGACCTATCAATGGGCTCAAAATGTTAAGTGTTTCTCAGATGCTTTATCCAGCATTTTCTGTTTTTATTTCAGATTTCCAACATCCACAGTATTTTGCTGTTGTACCTTTTTGTAGTCTCCTTCTGTCCTTCTCACAATTTACTTTCCTACTTATCTTTGTGTCTCCAGCAAATTTGGCAACCATCCTTTCATCCTGACATTTCTAATAATTTGTAAATGGTTGTGGTCCCAGCACTGATTCCTGTGACACACCAATCGTTACACCTTGCTAAACTTGAAAAGACTCACTGATGCCTGGTCTCTGCTTCTTATTAGCCAAGTTAAAGTCCAACAGGTTTATTTGGTAGCACAAGTTTTCAGTGGTCCATCTCTCACCTGTGAAGGAGCAGTGCTCTGGAAGCTTGTGGTTTGTGCTACCAAATAAAGCTGTTGGACTTTAACCTGGTGTTGTGAGACTTCTTACTCTGGTCACCCCAGTCCACATCTTATTAGCCAGCCAATCTTCTGTCTGTACCAACACATTATCCCCTGCGCCACAAGCTTTCATTTTCCACAAATACTTCTGATGTGGCATAAAATCAAAAGCCTTCTGGCAATCTAAGTGCAGTATGGAATTTAATGTTGGCAAGTGTGAGGTGGTCCACTTTGGTAGGAAGGACTATTACTTACGTGGCGAAAAACTGCAGCAGGCGACGGTGCAGAGGGACCTCGGGGTCCTTGTGCATGAGTCGCAAAAACCCAGCTTGCAGGTGCAGCAGGTGGTCAGGAAGGCGAATGAGATGCTGGCCTTCATAGCGAGGGGGATTGAATATAAAAGTAGGGAGGTCTTGCTGCAGCTGTATAGGGCATTGGTGAGGCCGCAGCTGGTGTACTGTGTGCAGTTTTGGGCGCCGCACCTGCGCAAGGATATTTTAGCCCTGGAGGGAGTGCAGAGGAGGTTTACTAGGCTGATACCGGAGTTGAGGGGATTGAGCTATGAGGAGAGGCTGAATAAACTGGGCTTGTACTCGTTAGAGTTTAGAAGAATGAGGGGAGATCTCATTGAGACGTATAAGATGATGAATGGGATGGATAGGATAGAGGTGGAGAGACTCTTCCCGCTCAAAAAAGACAGTAGGACTAGGGGGCACAGCCTCAAGATAAAGGGGAGGCGATTTAGAACGGAGTTGAGGAGGAACTTCTTCACTCAAAGGGTGGTGAATCTCTGGAATTCTCTGCCCGTTGAAGTGGTGGAGGCTGCCTCGCTAAATATTTTTAAGAAGCGGGTTGATGGGTTCTTGATAAGAGAGGGAATTAAGGGTTATGGGGAGAGGGCAGGAAAGTGGAACTGAGCCACAACAGATCAGCCATGATCTTATTGAATGGCGGGTCAGGCTCGAAGGGCTAGATGGCCTACTCCTGCTCCTATTTCTTATGTTCTTATGTCCACCAGTTCCCCTTTACCACTGCACGTGTGACTCCTTCAACAAATTTCGGTAAAATTGGTTAAAAATGAGTTCCCTTTCACAAAACCATATTGATTCTGCCTGATTGCTATGAATTTTTCCTCAGCCCATGCTATAACAGCTTTAGTAATGGTTTATAACATTTTCCCAATGACAGATGTTAGTCTAACTGGCTGGAAGTTTCCTGCTTTCTGTCTCCGCCTCTTTGAATATAGAAACTAGAAGCAGGAGGCCATTCAGCCCATCAAACCTGCTCCGCCATTCATTTTGATCATTGAATTCAATATCCCAATTCCACCCCTGCTCCCCCCCCCTCCAAAATATCCCTTTAGCCCCAAGCTATATCTACTTTCTTCTTGGAATCAGACAATATTTAGATCTCGCTACTTTCTGTGGGAGTGAATTCCATACAAACACCCCCCTCTGGGGGAAGAAATTTCTCCTCACCTCAATTGTAACAACCCTGTCTAACCCTGTTAGAATTTTATGTTTTTATGCTACCTTCCAGTTTAATGAAAACTTCCATGAATCAAGGTTTGGAAAATTAAACCCAATCTGACTAACCACTTCTTTATAGACTTTAGGATTGAGCGATCTCTGTCTCTCTCTCTAGTTGAAGTGGTGTGCATGGATTGCTGTTTACTGCTCCTTTATCAGTTTTGCAAACTCCCGAAGCTCTGAAGACACGAAACAAATGATGAGCAGCTTCATGTGAGTGAAACTTTTTACTGTTGTTTTAAACACATTCACTCAAAACGTGACAAATGTTTGCCGGCCAGTGAGTCCCTGTTGTAGACCTGTACACAGTCACTGCACACACTCATGCACACCCCTCCATCAAACACTTCTCCAAAAATGAACAGATTCTCTGTCTGTGGAAAGTTTGTGGAAAGAGAATTGCCTCAGGACACCAGGGAGGGGCTTAGGATATTTTGCCTCAGAGGACAGACAGAACATCTCACCCAAAATACCCATCAACAGTGCAACACTTCCCAGTACTGACCCTCTGATGGTGTGGCACTGACCCTTGGGTGACAGTGTGACACTCATAGAACATTACAGTGCAGTACAGGCCCTTTGGCCCTCGATGTTGCACCAACCTGTGAAACCAATCTACAGCCCATCTAACCTACACTATTCCAATGTCATCCATATGTTTATCCAATGACCATTTAAATGTCCTTAATGTTGGCGAGTCCACCACTGCTGCAGGCAGGGCATTCCACACTCTTACTACTGAGTAAAGAGCCTACCTCTGACATCTGTCCTATATCTGTCACCCCTCAATTTAAAGCTATGTCCCCTTGTGTTCGCCATCACCATCCGAGGAAAAAGGCTCTCACTCTCCACCTTATCTAATCCTTAGTACTGACTCTTGGGCGACAGATTGTGAAGTGATGTGTTGCTGTATTTGATGTTGGGGTGGAAGGTGAGGGTTTTGGTGCCTCAGGGAGGGAGGGCAGGGGGAGCATTTTGCTTTGAGGGTTTAGACAGGGATGGAGATGATTTGCTGAGGATGAGATGTTTTGAATTGCTTTGCTGTGACCTCTGACCCTTCACCTCTTGTCTTTCAGGTTGTCAATTTCAGCAGTGGTGATGTCATACCTGCAGAACCCACAGCCAATGTCACCGCCATGGTAATGCCTGGCCCCGCCCCAAACCTGACAACACCATGGTAACGCCTGGCCCCGCCCCAAACCTGACAACACCATGGTAATGCCTGGCCCTGCCCCAAACCCGACAACACCATGGTAACGCCTGGCCCCGCCCCAAACCCGACAACACCATGGTAACGCCTGGCCTGGCCCCGCCCCAAACCCGACAACACCATGGTAATGTCCGGCTCCGCCCCGACCCCAGTAACACCATGGCCACTCCCTATAATAATAATTCTTATGGGAGATGCCCACCCACCCCTGAACCATTTGCTCCCCACAATTCATCCCTCAATAAACAGCCTGTCATAGCCACAGATACCTCCCTACCCTGGGAGCAAACCTGACCCAACATCCCCTCTGGGTTAGGGGGATTGGCCATGCTAAAATGCCCCTCAGTATCCCGAGATGTGTAGGTTAGAGAGATTAGCAAGGCAAATGCTTGGGGTTACGGGGATGGAGTTGGGGAGTGGCCTGGATAGGATGCTCTGTTGGAGGGTTGGTGCAGCCTCAATGGGCCGAATGGCCTCCTTTTGAGCTGTAGAGATTCTATAATTTTTCCCCCCTTCAATCCTGGGGCAGCAGACATATAAAAGCATCTCACTCCTTGTATAAAGATTGGGGGAGTGTCTGAGATGGTCAAACCTGTAACTTGATGCAGTCTATTGAATAAAATTGAATTTCTCAGTGCTGCTCAGTGTTCAGGTTATTTTTAATTGTTACATTAGATTGAAGCGCTGTGAGGAGGGGTCAGACTGGGTCTGTCTCTATCTTAGCTGGGTCAGAGTGAAGAGCAGAGCTGTCTTGCTGCAGTGAGCCAGTACTCAGGCTCCCCTGCATCCTCCTGGCTAGCTTGCTGACCTGAGTTCTAGATTAATTCAAGGGTTGTGGGCATCGCTGGCATTTATTGCCCATCCCTCACTGCTCTTGAGAAGGTGGTGGTGAGCTTCCTGCTTGAATCGCTGCAGTCCATGTGGTGTAGGTACACCCACAGTGCTGCTAAAGAGCGCCAGGATTTTAAACCAGTGACAGTGAAGGAACAGTGATATATTTCCAAGTCAGGATGGAGAGGTGACTTGGAGGGGAAACTCCAGGTCTTGATGTTCCCAGCTATCTGCTGTTTTTGTCCTTCTAGATGGTAGTAGTTGTGGACTTGGAAGGTGCTGCCTAAAGAACCTTGGTGAGTTCCTGCAGTGCATCTTGTAAATGGTACACACGATCCTTACTGTGCGTCAGTGATGGAGGGAGTGAGTGTTTGTGGATGGGGCACTAAACAAGCGGGACTGCTTTGTCCTGGGTGATGTCAAGTTTCTTGAGTGTAGTTGAAGCTGCTCCCATCCAGGCAAACAGAGTATTCCATCACACCCCTGACTTCCACCTTGTAGATGGTGGACAGGCTTTGAGAAATCAGGAGGTGAGTTACTCGCTGCAGGATTCCCAGCCTCTGACCTACTCTGGTAGCCACCATATTTATATGGCTAATCCAGTTCAGTTCCTGGTCAATGCTGACTCTGTAGTGGGGGATTCAGTCATGGTAATGCCATTGAATATCATGGGTGATGGTTAGATCCTCTCTTGTGGGAGATAGTCATTGCCTGGTATATATGTGGCATGAATGTTATTTGCCACTTGTCAGTCCAAGCCTGGATAGCGTTCAGATCTTGTTGCATTTGAACACAAAAAGCTTCAGACGAGTCATTAGCAAACATCCCCATTCCTGCTGGTGAGATAGGACATCCTCAGGGATGGTGCTGCTGGTGTCGGAGATATTATCTATAAGTTATGATTCTGTGAGAATGACTGTCAGGCTGTTCCGTGACTAGTCTGTGAGACAGCTCTCCCAATGTTGACACAAGGCCCCAGAGGTTAAGAAGGAGAATTCTGCAGGGTCAGTAGGCCTGAGATGGTTGTCATTTGATACAATACAAACAGATAAAGGGGAATCGGTGGATGGATTTGGGCTTTCAGAAGGATTTTGATAAAATTCCCTGGAGCAGGTTGGGTTAGGAGGTAATATAGTGACATGGATTGAGGATTGGCTAACGGACAGGAAACAGAGTAGGCATAAACAGGTCATTCTCGAGTTGGCTGCTGTAACGAGTGGGACACCCCGAGGATCAGTTCTCAGGCTCCAACTGTTCACAATGCACATCACTAATTTGGATATGGGACCAAATGTAATATTTCCAAGTTTGTGGATGAAACAAAGCTGGGTGGGAATGTGTGTTGTGAGGAAGATGTAAACAGCTACAGGAGGATTTGAACAGACTTGGTGAGTGGGCAAGAACGTGGCAGATGTGGAAATGTGAGGTTTCCACTTTGGGAGAAGGAACAGGAGTGCAGATTATTTATAAATGGTAAGAAATTAGAAAGTATAAATGTACAGAAAGATTTGGGTGCCTTTGTTATTAAGTCACTGAAGGCTAATATTTGGGTGCAGTAAGCTATTAGGAAGGTGAATGGAATGTCAGCTTTTCTTGAAAGATTTGAGTTCAAGAGTAGTGAGGTCTTGCTCCAATTGTATAGAAGTTCGGTTAGACCGCACCGGGTGTACTTGGTGCAGTTTTGGTCTTCTTACCTCAGAAAGGATGTTATTGCCATAGAGGGAGAGCAGCAAAGGTTCACCAGACTTGGTCCAGAGATGGAGGCACTGTCTTAGAGAGATTGGACAAACTGGGCCTGTATTCTCTAGAGTTTTGAATGATGGGAGATGATCTCATTGAAACCTGCAGAATACTTAAAGGAATAGACAGGGTAGATGTGGGTAAAATGTTTCCCCTGGCTGGGGAGTTTAGAACCAAGGGCACAATTTCAGAAGAAGAGGAATGCCACTGAGAATGGAGATGAGGAGTTTTTATTTACTCAGGGTTTTAAATCTTTGGAATTGTCTATCCCAGTGGGCAGTGGAAGCTCAGTCACTGAGTGTTTACAGCAGAGATTGACAGATTTCTAACTGCCAATGGTAAAACGGATATACAGATAGTGTGGATAAAAGGCATTGAAGTGGATGATTGGACAGAATCATATTGAATGGTGAACAGGCTCGATGGGCTGAATGGCCTGCTGTGTTCATGAAGCACTGTGTTTCTCAGTATTTCTGTTTTATCTTGCTTTTGCAAGAATTCTCTCAATTTTGATTCAATGAAGAAATCATCAATAATAAAAGTAACAGGAGCTTGTTATGAGATAAATGAGAGAATACTGATTCATCTAAATCAGGTTTCCCGGGAATAAGACTGAATGCTGGATAAACTCAGCAGCTCTGGACACAAACACAGAGTTAATGGCTTTTGATGCTTCTTCAGAACTAGGATTTTTCAGAGTCTAATAGCAATAATTTCACAATAACTATCTCATTTTAAATGGGATGATGTTATATAGTTTAAGAAAGATATTTCTATCTTGGTTTTTTCAGCTTTTAGCAATGGTCAATATTGCAACATCTTAAAGTTAATAACTAAGCAACATCTTTGAATAAAGACAGAATAAAGCTGCTGAGAGCTTATTTTAATGCCACAAATAATTGTTATTGGTTACGTGGCTGGAGATTGGAAGTCATCAACCTTCACACATTCCCCTCGAGCACACGAGGTTAAAACTCTCTCAACTCGACAAATCAGTAAATATTATACATTGCAAAATCCATTTCCCTAACTCTGGGAATTTCTAATTTTGACACATCCTCCTTTATGTTCTGTGCGCTCGCTGTTTCTAAGACTTCCAGAGAAAGAGAAAAAGATTTCTGCCTCAGACTCTGCTTTGGGGTGTTTCCCATAACCCACCCCTGAGCCTGCTAAACCCCACAGCTCCTCCAAGCAGCCAGTAGTGGAGCACATCCTCCTGGTAGGATGAGTGACCACTCTCTTGGCACTGCTATTGGCCTTGTTCTGGCAAAGTGAAAGATCCTCCTGACTTTGAGACGTTTTGTCCAGCATTGGCTGCATTGGAGAAGATGGAGTTCAGAGAGGCAGAATTCCAGTATTCAAATGATGGAATTTTCTGATCCCTGCCGGTAGCTTGGCCAATATTCATTGCTCAACCAATATCAGCAAATCAGATTATCAATGAGAAACTGTCCTATTGGTCCTTAGTTTAACAGCCAGAGAGACAACCCAGGGATTTACTCTGTTGCCAAAAGAGAAAATGCTGGAAAATCTCAGCAGGTCTGGCAGCATCTGTAAGGAGAGAAAAAAGCTTTGGCAAACGGTTGTCTGGACTCGAAACGTCAGCTCCGCATTAATTTGCTTTTATTTACTCTGTCACATTCATTCTAACAAGTTGCTGCCATCAGCCCTGAACTGGAGGTGTAGTTGCTCTGTTCCCCCTGGTTTGATGGCTCTGCACTGAGGCACCAACATTATTAACCCAGAGGGGGCAAATGTCACACCTGTGAACAGCCCCAACTCTTGAGTTACTGAATCTCAGTTGAGGATCAAACTGAACTTGTTTGGGGGAATTGAGGAGGTGTCAGTTAGGGAGGCGTTCGAGGGGAGGGGTTATTGGCAGGCATCATGGTGGCACAGTGGTTAGCACTGCTGTCTCACAGCGCCAGGGACCCAGGCTCGAATCCCGGCAGCACGGTGACACAGTGGGTTAGCACTGCTGTCTCACAGCGCCAGGGACCCAGGTTCAAATCCCGGCAGCACGGTGACACAGTGGGTTAGCACTGCTGCCTCACAGCACCAGGGACCCAGGTTCGAATCCCGGCAGCACGGTGACACAGTGGGTTAGCACTGCTGTCTCACAGCACCAGGGACCCGGGTTTGAATCCCGGGGGCACGGTGACACAGTGGGTTAGCACTGCTGTCTCACAGCGCCAGGGACCCGGGTTCGAATCCCGGCAGCACGGTGACACAGTGGGTTAGCACTGCTGTCTCACAGCGCCAGGGACCCGGGTTCGAATCCCAGCTTGGTTCACTGTCTGTGCGGAGTCTGCACATTCTCCCTGTGTCTGTGTGGGTTTCAACCAGTTTCCTCCTACAGTCCAAAGATGTGCAGGTTAGGGTGCATTGGACGTGCTGAATTCTCCCCCAGTGTGCCTGAACAGGGGCCGGTGTGTGGCGACTAGGGGATTTTCACAGTAACTTCATTGCAGTGTTAATGCAAACATTACGACACTAAAAATAAGTGAACCTCCTCCCTCTGTTGATGGGGAGGAGTCACTATCAGTCCAGCCGCTGGCAATCGAGGGAAATGAAGAATTAATGATGATTTATAATTTAAAGATGATTTATAATTTAAAGATGATTTATAATTAAAGGAGGTCAAAGTTCACAGACAGCAAATGTTAGCGGTCAAGAGGTTAATGTAAGGAGTGCGCAGGCGCCGGGCCCAGCATGCAGCGCGCTCCAAGATGGCGGCGCCCATGGGCCGCGCTCTCCGGAGGTTCTCGGGGGGGACGAGGCCGCTCCGAGCCTCCGGCCTCCCGTTCATGCGGGGCTCCAGCCCCGCGGTGCTGCAGCGGCTTTGCCGCCATGTGGAGCTGCGCCAGGACTTCCTCAGCCCCGGGGAGGAGGAGGCGCTGCTCCGGGAGCTGGAACCGCGGCTCCAGAGACAGAAATACCAGCGGGAGCACTGGGACCAGGTCCGGGAGAGAGAGAGACAAACTCCCGGGGACCAGACACCGGGCTCCGGCTCACCCCCCCCACTCCCCCCACTCCCCCCCAGTAACCACCCACTCCCCCCTCCAGTAACCACCCCCTCCCCCCACTCCCCCCCCAGTAACCACCCCCTCCCCCCTCCAGTAACCACCCCCTCCCCCCACTCCCCCCCAGTAACCACCCCCTCCCCCCCCAGTAACCACCCCCTCCCCCCCCCCAGTAACCACCCCCTCCCCCCCCCCAGTAACCACCCCCTCCCCCCCCCCCAGTAACCACCCCCTCCCCCCCCCCCAGTAACCACCCCCTCCCCCCCCCCCCAGTAACCACCCCCTCCCCCCCCCAGTAACCACCCCCTCCCCCACTCCCCCCCCAGTAACCACCCCCTCCCCCCACTCCCCCCCTCTCCCCCCCCAGTAACCACCCCCTCCCCCCCCAGTCACCCCCCACTTCCCCAACCACTCCCCTCCCCCCCCAACCTCCCCCCCCAACCACCCCCCTCCCCCCCAACCACCCCCCCCTCCCCCCTCAATCACTCCCCCCTCCCCCCTCAATCACTCCCCCCTCCCCCCTCAATCACTCCCCCCTCCCCCCTCAATCACTCCCCCCTCCCCCCTCCCCCCTCAATCACTCCCCCCTCCCCCCTCAATCACTCCCCCCTCCCCCCTCAATCACTCCCCCCTCCCCCCTCAATCACTCCCCCCTCCCCCCTCAATCACTCCCCCCTCCCCCCTCAATCACTCCCCCCTCCCCCCTCAATCACTCCCCCCTCCCCCCTCAATCACTCCCCCCTCCCCCCTCAATCACTCCCCCCTCCCCCCTCAATCACTCCCCCCTCCCCCCTCAATCACTCCCCCCTCCCCCCTCAATCACTCCCCCCTCCCCCCTCAATCACTCCCCCCTCCCAACCAGCCCCCCCTCCCCCCGTCCCCCCCCCCTCCGTCCCCAAACTCCAGGACCGGCACCGCCGCCCCCCCACCCCGATCCTCTGACAGTGCGGCACTCCCTCAGTATCCACTGTTTGACACTGTGCTCTCTCAGCCTGTTTGAATAACCCAGTTTTCATTTTGATTTTTGTTATAATTTATCAAATGTAACAGCGGGAACACTTAGTTTGAAGTGCGATCGACAAACACTTTGTCCATCTACTCAGTTGGTTTGTTGCAATGAGAAGAATCTTTGAGAGTTGAGGCTGTGATCTGAGTATTCTGTGTTACATGATTTATTCTGAAGGTGAATGTCTGCTGCAGATGGACAGAATTTCAATTTTTTTTCAATGTGTTTGACACAAAGGCAATTCATGGATATCGCGAGATAGAGAAATCACACTGGACTGAGCAGAATGAATCCATTGTGCAGAGATTGCGGGATATTGCCTTCCCCCCAGGGGTTCCCCAGCTCTCGATGGTACATGTACTGGATCTCGATAAAACTGGCTTCATCAATCCCCATGTGGACAGCGTGAAGGTAAATGTCAGAAGCAATGTTCATATTGATACTTCACTGGCTGTGATCAGAGGTTTGTTATTTTCTGGAATCCTGTGGCTCCTTTACAAGTAGTTTTCCAATTCTCCTGTGAAAGTTTTTTTTTGCTCCCACTGCCCTTTGCCATCAATTCCAGTTAATCAGAACTCATTGCCAAAGATTAATTTCCTCATGTCATCTCTGCCTCTTTTCCCAATCACCTTCAAACCATTTCCTCTTACAGGCATCCCTTCCCTCACTCCATTAGAGGCTGTTTCCCCTCATACTATCTTACCATCCTTCCTCTCCCAACATGTAATGATGTTCATGGCAAACTGTCATGTGTCTGTCCATTTCATCAGTCTCTGTGTGTTCTCCTGAGTTGCTACAATGTCTTAACTAACTTTTCTTGGAAGGCCAGAGGGCCAGTACCTGATCTGTACTTTGTAGCTAAGTTTTCTGTAATTCCTAAACTTCGAAAATGTACAGCCTGTTACCCAGGTCCCGGTTATTTATATATAAGCAGGAAACACAGTGTCCTAACACTGACCCCTGGAGGAATCCACTGCAGAAAAACTCGTTTTACACTATTGTCTGTCCCCCACACATCCTGTGTCAGTGACCCCACCAGCTTTCATCCCACATGCTTGTATTTTTTGAATTTGTCTGTTTTTACAACCCTGAGGAACTATTTTTATATTTTTCTGAGGAAGCTGTGTTTGCTGTCTCTGGATTCCCTGTTACATGTTTTAATTTACAGATGGTCTGAATTTTAATTGATTCTTGACGTGAAAACAATCCATGGACACGGTGAGATTGAGAAATCACACTGGACTGAGTAGAATGAATCCAACTGAAAATAAGACAAAGTACACACAGAGAGAATGAGATGGTGCAGAGAGAGAGAGAGTAGAAAACTCAGTGTCCTAACACTGACTCCTGAAGGAACAAAGACAGTAAGAAATCTCACAACACCAGGTTAAAGCACTGCTCCGAAAGCTTGTGCTAAGAAATAAACCTGTTGGACT